>NC_091978.1:169465742-169592267 GCF_044704955.1 Pristiophorus japonicus | reverse complement strand
GAGGGAGGGAGGGGAAAAGAGAGGAGGGAGGGAAGGGAAAAGAGAGGAGGGAGGGAAGGGAAAGGAGGAGGAGGAGGGGGGGAAAGGTGGAGGAGGAGGGGGGGAAAGGTGGAGGAGGAGGGGGGAAAGGTGGAGGAGGAGGGGGGGAAAGGTGGAGGAGGAGGGGGGGAAAGGTGGAGGAGGAGGGGGGAAAGGTGGAGGAGGAGGGGGGGAAAGGTGGAGGAGGAGGGGGGAAAGGTGGAGGAGGAGGGGGGAAAGGTGGAGGAGGAGGAGGGGGGTAAAGGAGGAGGAGGAGGAGAAAGGAGGAGGAGGGGGGAAAGGAGGAGGAGGAGGGGGAAAGGAGGAGGAGGAGGGGGGAAGGAGGAGGAGGAGGAGGGGGAAGGAGGAGGAGGAGGAAAGAGGATGAACGGGCCCTGCCGCCACCGACGCAGATGCCTGGCCGGCGAAGACCTCCGGTGGGGCCCGCCCCCAGCGAGATGCCGAGCCCCGACGAAGGGGGGGGGGGGGCAGGAAGAGGAGGGGAGAGTTTGACGGGAGGGGAAGCCAGAGTCTCGATCTCCGTTCGGGGAGCCCAGTCGGCCAGGGCTAGGGCCGTTGCGCTTTGGGCCCCCTTCCACGCAGCTTCGGGGACGAGGAGTTACTCTAGCGTGCATGTGCTGAGTTCCCGGCATTGTTTTCAGCGCCGGGACCTGGCTCCGTCCCCGACGCCCTGTGCTGCGCCACGCCGAGCACGAAGACGTCCTGAGGAGCTCGCAGAATCACAAGGTAAGTTTTCGGCACCCTTTTTATTCCAGAAAGTCGGCGCACCCGAGGCAGAAACTTAGGCCCTCTACTCCTCCTGCCAAAGTTTTGTCTACTTATTTAGTCTATCGATATCCCTTTACAGATTATTGCTTTCTCCTCACAACTTGCTTTCCCACCTATCTTTGTATCATCAGCAAATTTGGCTAAGTTACACTCAGTCTCTTCATCCAAGTCATTAATATAGATTGTAAATAGTTTTTAAAAATCCACACACAGACATCTTCCACCCCCTCAATTGGGGTTCAAGACTGGAACATCGGGTCCTTCATTGAAACATCTGGGAACTCTTGTGGAAGCAAGTCATCCTCGTTCGAGGGACCGCCTATGATGAAATAGTTGAGGCCCTAGCACTGTCCCTGTGGCACCCCACTAGTTAGTTTGCCAACCTGAAAATGACCCATTTATCCACTTTGTTTTCTGTTAGTTAGCCAATCCTCTATCCATGCTAATATATTGCCCCCAACCCCATGAGTTCTTATATTGTGCAGTAACCTTTTGTGTGGCAGCTGATCGAATGCCTTCTGGAAATCCAAATACACTACATCTACTGTGTCCCCTTTATCCACCCTGCTTGTTACATCCTCAAAGAACTCCAGCAAATTTGTCAAACATGATTTCCATTTCATAAAACCATGCTGACTCTGCTTGACTGCATTATGATTTTCCAAATGTCCTGCTACCACTTCCTTAATAATGGACTCCAGCATTTTCCCAATGACAGATGTTAGGCTAACTGGTATATAGTTTCTTGCTTTCTGTCTCCCTCTTTTCTTAAATAGGGGTGTTACATTTGCGGTTTTCCAATCTGCTGGGATCTCTCCAGAATCAAGAGGATTTTGGTAGATTACAACCAATGCAACCATTATCTCTGCAGCCATTTCTTTTAAGATCCTAGGATGCAGACCATCAGGTCCAGGAGATTTGTCCACATTTTGTCCCATTAGTTTACAGAGTACTTTTTCTCTAGTGATAGTTTTAAGTTCCCCCTCCCAATAGCCCCTCGATTATCAATTATTGGGAGGCTCTACCGAAGATCAATACAAAATATTTGTTCAAAGTCTCTGCCATTTCCCGGTTTCCAATTATTAATTCCCCAGTCGCATCCCCTAATCCAATGTTTAGTTTAGCTACTCGCTTCCTTTTTAGAAACCTGTAGAAGCTCTGTCTGTTTTTATATTTCTTGCTAGTTTGCTCTCATAAACTATCTTCTCCATCATTTTTTTAGTCTTCCTTTGTTGGTTTCTAAACATTTCTCAATCCTCTGGCCTTCCACTGTTCTTCGCAACATTGTATGCCTTGGTTTTCAATTTATCCTTTACTTCCTTAGTTAGCCACAGATGGTTCATCCTTCTCACTCACTTTCTCCCTACTATGGTATCCCCGTGTCCATTCGCATGCACACTTTGGTTGCGCTCCGGACCCGAGTCATTCAATATTTTTCCACTTTTCCTTCTTTCTCTTTCCTTTTCTCTTTGTCATCATGCCTCCTTTTATCTCCCCTCTCTCGGATACTCTGCCCTCCCAAATCCCTACCCCATTACTCTTTGACCTTCCTGCTCTCCTGCCACTGTCGCAGGCTCGACTCACTCCTAGATAAGCCTACAGCTTCCCTCTGTGCCTCTCTTAGCAACCTATGAAGGGCCCATCGAGGCACTTGTCGCTGCCTCCTTACGAGCAGCAACCCTAACTGTCCCATCCTACTCTTTCGCCGACCTTCCAGCCCAGCATGCCCACTGGGGGCTAATCTTGCAGATACCGTCCTTCCCCTCACTTCTCCCGCCGCCGCACCCCCCCCCCCACCCCCCACCCAATGCCAACCTTGTGGATGCTGGCAGTGGGGCAGCCATCACCCACCCTCTCCTCTTCTCTTCTCCCTCCAGAATGTCCGTTTGCTGGCGAACAAGGCCCTTCCCATCCATGAGCTTATCATGGATGATGGTATCGACATCATGGCCGTGATGGAAACGTTGTTGTGGGGCGATGACATCTTACCCTTAGTCGAAGCCTCCCTGCCTGGCTATACCTTCCATCACTTGCCCTGCTCAGACTGCCGTGGTGACGGTGTGGCTCTTGTCAGCAGATCACACCATGTTCTGTCCCGGTACTCCTCCGGCATTTTCTCCTCCTTTGAGTATCTTACGTTATTCCACCTCTCATTTAAAATTCCACCCAAGTACCATAAAAATATCGGTATTTCTTCACTACGAAAGTGAGGAAAAGAAGAAACTCCCTCTGCACCGAATGACTTCTCAACCTCCAATTTCAATGCATCATGCTCTCTCTTCTGAGTTCACTAGTCTCGTGTCTTCCCTTAATCTTTCCCTCCATGTAAACTCCCCAACCCATATTCACAGCCAGCCCCTCAACCTTGCCATCTCTCGTGGCCTCACTACTCCCATCGTTTAAACTGTCCCACCATGTCCTTCTTAACTTGTCTGTAGCCTTTTACATGGTTGACCACTATTCTTCTCCAATGCCTCTCCCCAGCTGGGTGGGACTGTACGCGCCTGGTTTTATTCTTATCTACCTAATCGTAGCCAGAGAATCACTTGCAATGGCTTCTCTTCCTGCCCCTGCATCGTTATCTCTGGTGTCCCCCAAGGATCTATCTTATTTTTCATCTACATGTTGCCCCTTGGCGACATCATCCGAAAACAGAGCATCAGTTTCCACATGTACGCTGACGACACCCAACTCTACCTCACTATCACTTCTCTCAACCCCTCCAGTCTCTAAATTGTCAGACTGCTTGTCTGACATTCAGTTCTGGACGAGAAGTTTTCTCCCATTGAATATTGGGAAGGCCAAGCCATTCATTTTGGACCCTGTCACAATATCTGTTCCCTAGCCACTGACTTCCTCCTCTCCCCAACTTTTGACTGAGGCTGAACCCGACTGTTGACCCTGAAATGAGCTTTCGACCACATATCCTCAGCATAACGAAGACCGCCTATTTCCACCTCCGTCTCCGCCCTTGCCTCAGCTCATACACTGCTGAAGCTCTTGTCGTTGCTTTTGTTATCTCGAGACTTGACTATTCCAATGCATTCCTGGGTGGCCCCCCAAAATCATTACAAATGAGTATGATTTGGTGGCCATTACAGAAACATGGTTGCAAAGTGGCCAAGACTGGGAATTAAACATACAGGGGTATCTGACGATTCAGAAAGATAGGCAAGGGAAAGGAGGTGGGGTAGCTCTGTTAATAAAAGATGATATCAGGGCAGTTGTGAGGGATGATATTGGCTCCAATGAACAAAATGTTGAATCATTGTGGGTGGAGATTAGAGATAGCAAGGGGAAAAAGTCACTGGTCAGCATAGTTTATACGCCCCCAAATAATAACTTCACGGTGGGGCGGGCAATAATCAAGGGAATAATGGAGGCATGTGAAAAAGGAACGGCAGTAATCATGGAGGATTTTAACCTACATATCGATTGGTCAAATCAAATCGCACGGTGTAGCCTGGAGGAGGAATTCATAGAATGCATACGGGATTGTTTCTGAGAAAAGTATGGAACAGAACCTACAAGGGAGCAAGCCATCTTAGATCTGGTCCTGTGTAATGACACAGGAAAAATAAACGATTTCCTAGTAAAAGATCCTCTCGAAATGAGTGATCACAATATGGTTGAATTTGTAATACAGATTGAGGATGAGGAAGTTGTGTCAGAAACGAGCGTACTATGCTTAAACAAATGGGACTACAGTGGGATGAGGGCAGAGTTGGCTAAAGTAGACTGGAAACAAGGACTAAACGGTGGCACAATTGAGGAACAGTGGAAGACTTTGAAGGAGCTCTTTCATAGTGCGCAACAAAAATATATTCCAGTGAAAAAGAAGGGCGGCAAGAGAAGGGATAACCAGCCGTGGATAACCAAGGAAATAAAGGAAAGTATCAAATCAAAAACCAATGCGTATAAGGTGGCCAAGGTTAGTGGGAAACTAGAGAATTGGGAAAATTTTAAGCAACAGCAAAGAATGACTAAAAAAGCAATAAAGGGAAGATAGATTACAAAGGTAAACTTGCGCAAAACATAAAAACAGATAGTAAAAGCTTTTACAGATATATAAAACGGAAAAGAGTGACTAAAGTAAATTTTGGTCCCTTAGATGAAAAAGGGGATTTAATAATGGGAAATATGGAAATGGCTGAGACCTTAAACAATTATTTTGCTTCCGTCTTCACAGTTGAAGACACAAAAACCTTGCCAAAATTTGCAGGCCACAGGAATGTGGGAAGGGAGGACCTTGAGACAATCACTATCACTAGGGGGGTAGTGCTGGTCAGGCTAATGGGACTGAAGGTAGACAAGTCCCCTGGTCCTGATGAAATGCATCCCAGGGTATTAAAAGAGATGGCGGAAGTTATAGCAGATGCATTTGTTATAATCTACCAAAATTCTCTGGACTCTGGGGAGGTACCAGCGGATTGGAAAGCAGCTAATGTAACGCCTCTGTTTAAAAAAGGGGGCAGGCAAAAGGCAGGTAACTATAGGGCGGTTAGTTTAACATCTGTAGTGGGGAAAATGCTTGAAATTATTAAAAGAATAAATAGCGGGACATCTAGATAGGAATAGTGCAATCAAGCAGACGCAGCATGGATTCATGAAAGGGAAATCATGTTTAACTAACTTACTGGAATTCTTTGAGGATATAACGAGCATGGTGGATAGAGGTGTACCGATGGATGTGGTGTATTTAGATTTCCAAAAGGCATTCGATAAGGTGCCACACAAAAGGTTACTGCAGAAGATAAAGGTACGCGGAGTCAGAGGAAATGTATTAGCATGGATAGAGAATTGGCTGGCGAACAGAAAGCAGAGAGTCGGGATAAATGGGTCCTTTTCCGGTTGGAAATCAGTGGTTAGTGGTGTGCCACAGGGATCAGTGTTGGGACCACAACTGTTTACAATATACATAGATGACCTAGAAGAGGGGACAGAGTGTAGTGCAACAAAATTTGCAGATGACACTAAGATTAGTGGGAAAGCGGGTTGTGTAGAGGACTCAGAGAGGCTGCAAAGAGATTTGGATAGGTTAAGCGAATGGGCTAAGGTTTGGCAGATGGAATACAATGTCGGAAAGTGTGAGGTCATCCACCTTGGGGAAAAAAAAAACAGTAAAAGGGAATATTATTTGAATGGGGAGAAATTACAACATGCTGTGGTGCAGAGAGACCTGGAGGTGCATGAATCCCAAAAGGTTAGTTTGCAGGTGCAGCAGGTAATCAGGAAGGCGAATCGAATGTTGACCTTCATTGCGAGAGGGATGGAGTACAAAAGCAGAGGTCTTGCTGCAACTGTATAAGGTATTGGTAAGGCCGCACCTGGAGTACTGCGTGCAGTTTTGGTCACCTTACTTAAGGAAGGATATACAAGCTTTGGAAGGGGTACAGAGACGATTCACTAGGCTGATTCCAGAAATGAGGGTGTTACCTTATGATGATAGATTGAGTAGACTGGGTCTTTACTCCTTGGAGTTCAGAAGGATTCGGGGTGATCTTATAGAAACATTTAAAATCATGAAAGGGATAGACAAGATAGAGGCAGAGAGGTTGTTTCCACTGGTCGGGGAGATTAGAACTAGGGGGCACAGCCTCAAAATACGGGGGGAGCCAATTTAAAACCGAGTTGAGAAAGAATTTCTTCTCCCAGAGGGTTGTGAATCTGTGGAATTCTCTGCCCAAGGAAGCAGTTGAGGCTGGCTCATTGAATGTTTTCAAGTCAAAGATAGATAGATTTTTAACCAATAAGGGAATTAAGGGTTACGGGGAGAGGGCGGGTAAGTGGAGCTGAGTCCACGACCAGATCAGCCATGATCTTATTGAATGGCGGAGCAGGCTCGAGGGGCTAGATGGCCTACTCCTGTTCCTAATTCTTATGTTCTAATATCCTAGGTAGACTATAGGTGATCCAAAACTCGGCTGCCCATGTCCTAGCTCGCACCCCTGCTCACCCATTACCTTTGTGTTCGCTGACCTGCATTGGCTCCCGGTTAAGTAACGCCTTGATTTCAAATTTCTCATCGTTATTTTCAAATCCCTCCATGGCCTCACCCATCCCCCCCTCTATTCTCCTCCAGCCCCACAACCCAGAGATATTTGCATTCCTCAAAATTCTGCCCTCTTAAGCATTCCTGATTATAATCCCTCAACCATCGGTGGCCATGCCTTCAGCTGCCTAGGCCCCAAGCTCTGGAACTCCCTCCCTAAACCTCTTTACCTCTTTTTCCTCCTTTAAGATGCTCCTTAAAACCGCGCTCTCATCTGCTGTAATTGTTTATGTGGCTCGGTGTCAAATTTTTAAACTTGTGACACTCCTGTGCAGCGCCTTGGGACGTTTTACTATGTTAAAGGCGCTAAAGAAATTCAAGTTGCTGTTGTTGTTAAGGAAGACGAGGAGAAAGAGGAAACAGGAGGAGGATCATCACAGCGCCTTGTAGCCAGACATATTTGAGATCAGCCTATTGCTCAGCAATTTCAGTAATCCACAGACAATTCAGATTATCAAACTCTTATATGAAACCACACTGTAAACCAAGTGCTGGAAATTGTGCACGGCAGTGTAGTGGACTTCCCGATTCTGCAGGCACAACGTGTCCGTCCCAAACATGAGTCTAGTTAAAATCGGGCCCATGTAGACAACTGTGCATACAGAAGGACTTCTGACTTGAGATGTCACAAGATCCAATCAACACATGGATTACTTTTCTTTAATCCTGCTCCCTTTCATATGCTCTCACCTCACTTATATTAGCATTGAGTTGGAACAGTAGGCAAATAGAACTGAAGACTACTCCGTAGTTCTGCTCTCAAAGCTTCTTTGTACGTTCTTAAACGGAAGACATTTCCTGCCACCAGGTGGCAAGCAGGTTTGAATGGTGGCCTTGAGCAGCACTAAAATGTCTATTTGGTATTGGGGAGGAAGCACCTCGGCACGTAGCCTCTGAGTACCCCGTGCACTACTCATCTTTCTTGGTGTTATGTCTCGAATAAAGCAATGTGACTTGAGTACTGTAGACATGAGTAAGTGTGACCTTAGTCTCTTTATTCTAACTCCAGAGTACTGGGAGGCCTGCTTATATAGTGCTCCCAAGGGATGCTGGGATCTCTTAGGACTACAACAGATGCGCCCTCTGGTGGCGGTAGAATGCTGCTTACATCGTGTTGCATTCATAACATCACTCCCTCCTCTCCCGCAAAGTCAATAGTACACTTAGTTACAGGGTGAGACGATCTGGGGCTTTCCGCTTCCGAGTTGATCGTCTCAGTACAAAGACAGGTGCAGGTGAGTTGGTTAGGCCTTCGCTGGGCTGCTGCGCAGCTCGCCTTGCTGGGCTGCTGGGGATGATGAGTCAGCTTCGTGGTCAACCGTGATGTCGATTGCCACTTGTGTGTGTATCGGAGGGTCGAAGTTGGTGGTGTCCTCTTCAGGTTGCCCGTGGCTGTCTGTGAATCGCAGTTTGGTTTGATCCAAATGCTTTCTGCAAGTTAGTCCATTTGCGAGTTTTACCTGAAACACTCTACTCCCTTCTTTGGCTATGACAGTGCCAGCAAGTCATTTGGGACCATGTCCATAGTGGAGTACAAATACAGGGTCATTGACTTCAATATCGCGTGACAAATTTGCGCGATTTGTTGATGCCGCCTGCCCTAGACATGATCATGGAGATCAGGGTGGACTAGAGAGAGCCTTGTTTTGAGTGCCCTTTTCATGAGCAGTTCGGCAGGGAGAACCCCGGTGAGCGAGTGGGGTCTAGTGTGGTAGCTGAGCAGGACTGGGACAGGCAGGTCTGCAGGGAGAGCCTTCCGACACGCGTTTCATGCTTTGCTTGATGGTTTGGACTGCCCGTTCTGCCTGGCCATTAGATGCAGGCTTGAACAGGGCAGATGTGACGTGCTTGATCCCACTGTGGGTTATGAATTCCTTGAATTCAGCGCTGGTGAAGCACGGCCCATTGTCGCTGACAAGGACATCAGGCAGGTCATGCGTGGCAAACATGGCTCGTAGGTTTTCGATGGTGGCAGTGGACATGCTTACAGACATTATATCACACTCAATCCATTTTGAATAAGCATCCACATCAATCAAGAACTTTTTGCCTAGAAACAGGCCAGCGAAGTCAACGTGGATCCTAGACCACGGTTTGGAGGGCCATGACCACAAACTTAGCGGTGCCTCCCTGGGTGCATTGTTCAGTTGAGAGCAAGTGTTGCATTGGCTCACGCAAGACTCCAAATCTTGCCGGGCCACCACACATGGGATCTGGCTATAGCTTTGATCATTACTATGCCTGGGTGGGTACTGTGTAGGTCGTGTATGAACGTTTCCCTGCCTTTCTTGGGCAAAACCATGTGATTATCCCACAAAAGACAATCCACCTGGATGGAAATTTCATAAGAACATAACATAAGAATTAGGAACAGGAGTAGGTCATCTAGCCCCGAGCCTGCTCCGCCATTCAAAGAGATCATGGCTGATCTGGCTGTGGACTCAGCTCCACTTACCTGCCCTCTCCCCGTAACCCTTAATTCCCTTATTGGTTAAAAATCTATCTGTGATTTGAATACATTCAATGAGCTAACCTCAACTGCTTCCTTGGGCAGAGAATTCCACAGATTCACAACCCTCTGGGAGAAGAAATTCCTTCTCAACTCGGTTTCAAATTGGCTCCCCCATATTTTGAGGCTGTGCCCCCTAGTTCTAGTCTCCCCGACCAGTGGAAACAACCTCTCTGCCTCTATCTTGTCTATCCCTTTCATGATTTTAAACGTTTCTATAAGATCACCCCTCATCCTTCTGAACTCCAACGAGTAAAGACCCAGTCTACTCAATCTATCATAAGGTAACCCCCTCATCTCCAGAATCAGCCTAGTGAATCGTCTCTGTACCCCCTCCAAAGCTAGTATATCCTTCCTTAAGTAAGGTGACCAAAACTGCACGCAGTACTCCAGGTGCAGCCTCACCAATACCCTATGCAGTTGCAGCAGGACCTCCCTGTTTTTGTACTCCATCCCTCGCGCAATGAAGGCCAACATTCCATTCGCCTTCCTGATTACCTGCTGCACCTGCAAACTAACTTTTTGGGGTTCATAAGAGTTTCATGCACAAGGACCCCATAAAAGAGTTTCATGCACAAGGACCCCCAGGTCCCTCTGCACCACAGCATGTTGTAATTTCTCCCCATTCAAATAATATTCCCTGTTACTGTTTTTTTTCCCCCCCAAGGTGGATGACCTCACACTTTCCGACATTGTATTCCATCTGCCAAACCTTAGCCCATTCGCTTAACCTATCTAAATCTCTTTGCAGCCTCTCCGTGTCCTCTACACAACCCGCTTTCCCACTAATCTGTGTGTCATCTGCAAATTTTGTTACACTACACTCTGTCCCCTCTTCCAGGTCATCTATGTATATTGTAAACAGTTGTGGTCCCAGCACCAATCCCTGTGGCACACCACTAACCACCGATTTCCAACCCGAAAAGGACCCATTTATCCTGACTCTCTGCTTTCTGTTAGCCAGCCAATTCACGATCCATGCCAATACATTACCTCTGACTCCGCGTACCTTTATCTTCTGCAGTAACCTTTTGTGTGGCACCTTATCGAATGCCTTTTGGAAATCTAAATACACCACATCCATTGGTACACCTCTATCCACCATGCTCGTTATTTCCTCAAAGAATTCCAGTAAATTAGTTAAACATGATTTCCCCTTCATGAATCCATGTTGCGTCTGCTTGATTGCACTATTCCTATCTAGATGTCCCGCTATTTCTTCCTTAATGATATCTTCAAGCATTTTCCCCACTACAGATGTTGAACTAACCGGCCTATAGTTACCTGCCTTTTGTCTGCCCCCTTTTTTTTAAAAAAACAGAGGCGTTACATTAGCTGCTTTCCAATCTGCTGGTACCTCCCCAGAGTCCAGAGAATTTTGGTAGATTATAACGAATGCATCTGCTATAACTTCCGCCATCTCTTTTAATACCCTGGGATGCATTTCATCAGGACTAGGGAACTTGTCTACCTTGAGTCCCATTAGCCTGTCCAGCACTACCCCCCTAGCGATAGTGATTGTCTCAAGGGCCTCCCTTTCCACATTCCTGTGACCAGCAATTTTTGGCATGGTTTTTGTGTCTTTGCGCCGCTGGAATGGCTTGATCTCTTCATGCATCTCCGCTGTGACGCTGGACCAGCTCCCATGGAGGACAGAATTTTTTTTTTTATACAAGGGACAGTAAAGGATCCTGGCTGGTCCAGGTCCTGATCTGGCGGGCCGTAACGGGTGACTTTTCGTTTTCAAATGCATCCATCACCATGAGCAAGTCTGCAGGCTGTACCATTTCCACCCGGATAGTGGGCAATGGTAGCCGACTGAGGGCGTCAGCGCAGTTCTCTGTGCCTGGCCTGTGGCGAATTACAGTTATATGCAGACAGCGTGAACGCCCATCTTTGGATGCGAGCAGAGGCATTGGTATTAATACCTTTGCTCTCTGAGAATAGCAATGTGAGCAGCTTATGATCAGTTTCTAACTCAAACTTAAACCCAAAGATACTGGTGCATTTTTTTTTAAACCCCGTAAACGCATGCAAAAGCTTCTTTTTCAATCTTGCTGTCGGCCCTTTTGGCCTTGGACAAGCTCCTGGATGCTTAAGCGACCGGTTGCAATGTTCCCGATTAGTTTGCTTGTTGTAACACACCGACCCTGTACGAAGTCGCATTGCAAGCTAGCATTAAACGTTTACATGGATCATACAGAACAAGTAGTTGGTTAGAACATAACAGATTTCTGGCTTTCTCAAAAGCAGTCTCTTGTGATTTCTCCCATACCCAATCAGCTCTCTTGCGTTGCAACGTGTTGAGGTTCGAGCAAGGTGCTTAACCCGGGTAGGAAATGACCAAAATAATTGAAGTCCCAGGAACAACCGCAGCTCCGTCACGCTCTGTGGTCTCAGCGCGTTCTTGATGGCCTCCGTCTTGGCATCGGTGGGTCTGATGCCGTCTGCCACGATTCTTCCCCCTAAGAACTCGACCTCTGGCACCAGGAAAACACACTGAGCGTTTCAACCAGAGTCCCACACGATCTAAGCCGACTTAGAACCTTGTCCAGGTTCTGCAAGTGTTCGATGGTGTCCCGACGTGTGATCAATATGTCGTCCTGGAAAACCACGGTGCGCGGAACCGACTTTAGCAGTCTCTCCATGTTCCTTTGAAAAATAGCCGCGGCCGATCGAATCCCAAACGGACATCTATTGTAGATCTTTGTACGTGTTAATACAGGTGAGGCCTTTCGAAGATTCCGCCAGCTCCTGCGTCATGTAGGCTGAGGTCAGGTCCAACTTCGTGAACGTCTTCCCTCCTGCCAGCGTCGCAAATAGGTCGTCTGCCTTGGGTAACTGGTACTGGTCCTGCAGCGAAAACGGCTAATCGTTACTTTGTAGTCCCCACAAATTCTGACCGTGCCATCGCCCTTGAGAACCGGAACAATCAGACTGGCCCACTCGTTGAACTCCACCGGCGTGATGATGCCCTCTCATTGCAGCCTGTCGAGCTCGATCTCCACTTTCTCTCGCATCATGTATGGCACCGCATGTGCCTTGTGGTGGATGGGTCGTGTACCGGGAATCAAGTGGATCTGCACCTTCGCCCCAGAGAAATTTCCAATGCCTGGCTCAAACAATGACGGAAACTTGCTCAGAACCTGGGCACGAGGTGTCGTCGACGGACGAAAGCGCTCGGATGTTGTCCCAGTTCCAGCGGATTTTTCCCAGCCAACTTCTGCCGAACAGTGTGGGGCCATCTCCTGGTACAATCCATAGTGGGAGTTTATGCACTGCTCCATCATAGGAGACTTTTACTGCTGCACTGCCAATTACATGGATTAGCTCTTTCGTGTAAGTTCTCAGCTTGGTGTGAATAGGGCTCAGTTTGGTCCTTTATGCCTTGTTGCACCACAGCCTGTTGAAGGCCTTTTTGCTCACGATGGACTGACTCGCACCTGTGTCCAATTCCATGGATACTGGAATTCTGTTCAGTCCAACTTTTAATATGATCGATGGACATTTCGTGGTGAAGGTGTGTACCCCGTACACTTCTGCCTCCTCGGTTCGAGACTCTAGTTCAGTTTGATCTGTCATAGTTCGGTCTTCCTCTGCAATGTGGTGGTTTGCAGGGTTTCAGCTCGTCTACACATTCGCTGGAGGTGTCCCATTGTTCCACAGCCTTTGCACGCAGAGTGTTTGAAGCGGCATTGATGGGCTCGATGATCACCTCCGCAGCGCCAACAAGGTGTCAATTACCTCGCAGTCACACTTGATGGCGGACTCAGTCATCTGAGGTCGTGCAGCTGCAGGCATGTAAGTTCTGCATCTGCATTCCTGCCTAAAAACGATGTTACTTTGTGTTCAGTACTTGCCGAAGCATCTTTATGCTGTGAAATATGTTTGGTGTTATCGCTGGTGGACATAAATGCCTGGGCTATCGTTATGGCTTTGCTCAGGTTCGGTGTTTCAACAGTCAATAGTTTGCAAAGGATAACCTCATGGCCAATGCCAAGCACAAAAAAGTCTCTTAGCATTTGCTCCAGGAATGCATCGAATTCGCAATGTCCTGCAAGGCGCCTTAGTTCGGTGACGTAGCTCACCACTTCCTGGCCTTCAGACCATTGACATGTGTAAAATCGATACCTTGCCATCAGAACGCTTTCCTTCGGATTTAGGTGCACCCAGACCAGTGTACACAGTTCTTCACAAGATTTGGTTGTTGGTTTCACCAGAGCTAGAAGATTCTTCATCAGGCCATAGGTTGTTGCCCCGCAGACGGTGAGGAGGATCGCCCTTTGTTTGGCAGCGTTCACGCTCCCTTTCAGCTCGTTGGCCACGAAGTATTGGTCGAGTCGCTCCACAAAGGCCTCCCAATCATCACCTTCTGAGAATTTCTCCAGGATACCAACAGTTCTCTGCATTTTCGCATGATGGTTCATTATCTTGTCGCCAGTTATGTTTCAAATAAAGCAATGTGACTAAGTACTGTAGACGTGAATGAGTGTGACCTTAGTCTCTTTATTCTAACCAGAGTACTGGTACAGCATGGGAGGCCTGCTTTGATACAGTGCTCCCAAGGGATGCTGGGATCCCTTGAGACTCCAACAGATGCGCCCTCTGGTGGCGGTAGAATGCTGGTTACATAGTGTTGCATGCATAACACTTGGGTGTTACTTTAGAACTGCCAATTTAACGGAGTGTGCATCAGGCCTCAGCGTGCAATATCTGCTGAAAGCATGGTGATAAAGTAAATGTTCTGTTTTGTAACAAAATGTCAGTGTAAATAGTTTGTGTTGCATTACCAATAGGGTGCAGTCATTTTACATTCCAATTAAAAACAAATAATTTGAAGGATGGATTTATGCGCTGGCAGCTAGACCATTTAATGGATTTTTTAAAAAATTGAAAACATTTTCAAACTCATCAATTAATACCATCAGGTCAAGCTTCCCATTACTGTAAACCTGAAATTTACTTTGTTCAACATTAAACCTTTACCATACATGACAGCTTTTCTTAAGATAATTATAAACAATTGATGAAAAAAAAATCAATGTGAAAGGCCTTTTACTGAAACAAAAATTATACATTCTATGTGGCTAGCTTTAAAACAGGACTGCTGAAACTAAGGGGTCAAGCTTCAGCCCGAGTTGCTCCTATTTTTTTTTGGAGCAACTAGTTTAAAATGGAGTATCTTAAAAATTGCAATTCTCGGCATTTAGTTTGCTCCAAGTCTAGTCAGAACAGTTTCATGTTAGAACAGATTTTTTTTCCAAAAGGGGGCGTGTCCAGCCACTTATGCCTGTTTTGCAAGTTTAGGCAGCAAAAACTTACTTCAAACTAACTTAGAATGAAGTGTAGATTTTTGTACGCTCAGAAAAACCTTGCCTATACTTAGAAACCAGGCATAGGGAACGAGAGATGGGGGGGATGGGTGGAAGGGAAGTTTACAAACATGAAACACATCACTAACAAATAAAAAGCAATCATCAATAATAAATGATAAATAAATCAATAAATCAAAATTTATTTATTTCTTTATTTAAAAAAAAATTAAGTTTCTACTCACCGACTACAGCACCGGGAGCCCTCCAACAGCGTGCTGGGATGGGCCCCCCCCTCAGTGTGTGTCTCTGTCTGTGTTTCTGACAACGAGGGGTGGGGGAGGGAGGTTGGGGGCAAAAAGAGAGAGAGAGGAGAGGGAGGGAGGGGGAGAGAGCGGGGACGAAAGAGGCTGAACGGGCCCGGCCTACGAGAGGAAGCCGAGCCGAAGACTTCGGGTGGGACCTGCCGCCAGCAAGATGCGGGCGGGCGGGCCCCGTCAAGGGCATGCCGGGGGGGGGGGGCGCGGACCAGACAGAGAGCTGAACGTCGGGAGGGGGGGGCGGGGGGGGGGAGAGAGAGAGCTGGAGCGGAGCGGGAGCTGAACGGGGTGGGAGCGGCAGGCAGCGGACCTGAACAGGGGGGTGGGAGCCGGAGCAAGAGCTGAAGAGGGAGGGAGGCCCAAGTCCGATCTTCGCCGCCCCAGTGAGCCCATTCGACCAGGGCTAGGGGCGGCATGCTTTGGGCCCCTCCCACACAGCCTCTGGCGCCTGGAGCTACTGCACATGCGCGCACACTCTAGCGTGCATGTGCAGAGGTCTCGGCACTGTTTTCAGCGCTGGGACCCCGCTCCGCCCTCCCCCCCCCCACAGCTTGTGCTGTGCTACGGGCCAAGGGCCTGGACCGTTCCAGCAGCGGGGAGAATACCAAGCTAAGTTTTCCGCGCGGTTTTGAGCGTGGAAATCAGGGGCGGCTCGCAGGGCTGTGCCGTTCTAGGCGCGGCCCGGAACTTGACCCCTATAAGTGGTGTACAAACTTATGCTGAACTCTCGTGCGATATCTGTACGCCAGCAAGGAAACTAATTTTTCTTTTACCTGGTTTTTATGATTGTTCAGATCAAATAATTTCCTACATTACACCAGTGACTACACATCAAAAGTACTTAATTAGCTGTTAAGCGCTGTGGGACATCAAGGTCATGAAAGGCGCTATATAAATGCAAGTCTTTGTTTTTTCTTTCAGTAACCTTATATCATAGGCATTCCCTTGAAATAGAGGAAGACTTCTAAAAGTGAGTTCTCAGGTGACTGAACAGTCCAATACGGGAATTACAGTTTCTGTCACAGGTGGGAGAGACAGTCGTTGAAGGAAAGGGAGGGTGGGGAGTCTGGTTTGCCGCACGCTCCTTCCGCTGCCTGCGCTTGTTTTCTGCATGCCCTCGGCAACGAGATTAGAGGTGCTCGGCGCCCTCCCAGATGGTCTTCCTCCACTTAGGGTGGTCTTTGGCCAGGGACTCCCAGGTGTCGGTGGGGATGTTGCACTTTATCAAGGAGGCTTTGAAGGTGTCCTTGAAACGTTCCTCTGCATACCTGGGTCTCGCTTGCCATCTAGTTCAGAGTAGAGCACTTGCTTAGGGAGTCGTGTGTCGGGCATGCGAACAATGTGGCCCGCTCAACGGAGCTGGTCGAGTGTGGTCAGTGCTTCAATGCTTGGGATGTTGACCTGATCGAGGACACCGATGTTGGTGAGTCTGTCCTCCCAGGGGATTTGCAGGACCTTGCGGAGAAATCGTTGGTATTTCTCAGCGATTTGAGGTGTCTACTGTGCATGGTCCATGGCTCAGCCATACAGGAGGGCGGGCATCACTACAGCCCTGTAGACCATAAGCTTGGTGCCAGATTTGAGGGCCTGATCTTCGAACACACTCTTCCTCAGGCGGCCGAAGGCTGAGCTGGTGCACTGGAGGCGGTAATGAACCTAGTCACCCTTGCTGACAATAGGCTCCCGAGATTTGGAAAATGGTCCACGTTGTCCAGGGCGGCGCCGTGGATCTGTTAACTGCGAGGGACTATGGAGCGTCCTCCTCTGTTTCGGCTGCCCCCAAAAGTTTGTCGCCATCCTCCGCCTGCTCCACGACGACATGCAAGCCGTGATCCTGACCAACGGATCCACCACAGACCCAATCAACATCTGGGCCGGGTATCAAGCAGGGCTGCGTGATCGTGCCAACTCTCTTCTCGATCTTCCTCGGTGCAATGTTCCACCTCTCACTCAACAAGCTCTCCGCTGGAGTGGAACTAAACGAAAGTACCAGTGGGAACCTCTTCAACCTTGGTTGCCTCCAGGCCAGATCCAAGACCGTCCCATCCTCTGTCATCGAACTACAATACGCAGATGACACTTGTGTCTGCGTGCAGAGGTTGAACTCCAAGTGATCATCAACATCTTCACCGAGGCGTATGAAAGCATGGACCTTACACTAAACATCTGTAAGACAAAGGTCCTCCACCAACCTGACCCCGCCACACAGCATTGCCCCCCCAGTCATCAAGTAAACTTATAATTCAGCATTGTAGATCAATTGAGATAATGAAATAAGACAAACAGATTTTATAACCTCTGATCCTCTTTTCTAAATTTTGTTAATTCAATAATGTAACTTTTACAAAGAAAGCCATGGTCACATCTTGAATAAGATTCATTATTATAGACTCAGTGGGAATAGCAACACTCCTGCAGATCCCAAAACAAGATGCATGTACATCTTAAGGGGGGGATAAAGTTTTAATAATGGATGTGTAAAGAAAGCTGGGACAGAAAATCTAGTGCAGTATTCATATCCTGCCAAAACTCTTTGGGTTGAAAACTGATGTAAAAAGTTCAGGACTCTACAAATTGATGCCGGTCATGAATTTCCGTTATTAATATTTATTGTTAATAATCTATATCTATGAATAATCAGTATGCACTATTAATAATCTACAAAGTGTCAGCTTTGAATCTGATTTTTTTTTGTTCCAAGATGAGGGCCTCACTGGCAAGGCCAGCATTTATTGCCCATCTATAATTGGCCTTTAGAAGGTGGTGGTGAGCCATCTTCTTGAACCGCTGCGGTCCTTGTAGTAAAGGTACTACCACAGTGCTATTAGGGAGGGAGTTCCAGGATTTTGACCCAGTGACGATGAAGGAACGGCAATATATTTCCAAGTCAGGATGGTGTGTGACTTGGAGGGGAACTTGCAGGTAATGGTGCTCACACACATCTGCTGCACTTGTACTTTTTGGTGGTAGAGGTCATGGGTTTGGGAGGTGCTGCCGAAGAAGCTGTGGTGAGTTGCTACAGTGCATTTTATAGATGGTACACACTGCAGCCACGGTGTGCCAGTGGTGGAGGGAGTAAATGTTGAAGGTGGTGGATGGGGTGCCAATCAAGCGGGCTGCTTTTTCCTGGAGCTTCTTGAGTGGTCTTGGAGTTGCACTCATCCAGGCACTTGGAGAGTATGCCATTACACTCCTGACGTGTAGATGGTGGAAAGCCTTTGGCGAGTCAGAAGGAGAGACACTCGCGACAAAATACCCAGCCTCTGACCTGCTCTTGGTGCCACAGTATTTATGTGGCTCGTCCAGTTAAGTTTCTGGTCATTGGTGACCCTAGGATGTTGATGGTGGGGGATTCAGCGATGATAATCCCGTTGACTATCAAGGGGCGGTGGTTAGACTCTCGCTTGTTGGAGATGGTCATTGCCTGACACTTGTGTGGTGTGAATGTTACTTGCCACTTATCAGCCCAAACCTGAATGAGGTCCAGGTCTTGCTGCATGCGGGCATGGACTGCTGCACTATCTGAGGAGTTACAAATGGCACTAAATACTGTGCAGTCATCGGCGAACAACCCCATTTCTGATCTTGTGATGAAGTGAAGGTCATTGGTGAAGCAGCTGAAGATGGTTGGGCCTAGGACACTGCATTGAGGAACTCCCGCAGCAATATCCTGGGGCTGGGATGATTGATCTCCAACCACCACAACCATCTTTCTTTGTGCTGGGTATGACTCCAGCCAGTGGAGAATTCCCCCCCCTCCACCTCCCCCCCACCCCCGATTCCCATTGACTTCAATTTTACTCGGGCTCCTTGATGCCACACTCAGTCAAATGCTGCCTTGATATCAGGGCAGTCATTCTCACTTCACCTCTAGAACTCAGCTCTTTTGTCCATGTTTGGACCAAGGCTGTAATGAGGTCTGGAGCCGAGTGGTCCTGGCAGAACCCAAACTGAGCATCGGTGAGCAGCTTATTGGTGAGTAAGTGCCGCTTGATAGCACTGTCGTCGACAACATCCATCACTTTGCTGATGATTGAGAGTAGATGGATGGGGCAGTAATTGGCCCGATTGGATAGCACTCATCTGACTCAGAAGGTTGTGGGTTCAAATCCCATTCCAGAGACTTGAGCAAATAATCTAGGCTGGTACTTCAGTGTATGACTAGGAGCGCTGCACTGCTGGAGATGCCATCTTTAAAATGAAACATTAAACTGAGGCCCTGTCTGCCCTCTCAGGTAGACATAAAAGATCACATGGCCTTATTTGAAGAGGAGCAAGAGAGTTCTCCCAGTGTCCTGACCAGTATTTATCCCTCGACCAATCTGGTCATTATGTCATTGTTGTTTGTGGGACCTTGTGCACAAATTGACTATCACGTTTCCCTACATTGTAACAGTGACTTTGGGGGGGAATTTTTACCTGAAAAAACATGAGTGTGTACAGCAGGGGGAGGGGGCAGTTAAATTGTAAAAATAATCGTATTCCTGATCTGAACCCAGCTCCGACCAGCCTATTTCCGATTTTGAGAGAGGCGGGATGGGCAGCCAACATGCTCCCAGGAGACAGGATGTCAATTTCAATGATTATAATGAGGCTGGAAGCCTCCTCTTTAATCTCCATTTTGTTTTAAACTGCATGTGGATGTTTTTTTTTAAAACACACTTTTTAAAACTTGAGAGCTACAGTAAGAAGGGGCTGCTGCATCCAGGAGACAAGAGCTTTTACACTTGCCTCCTGGATCTCGGGTCCCTACCCAACACACCTTCCGCGATTGGAGAGCCCCACACAAAATCCCTTATCACCTTCATGGAACCCCCTCCATCCACCAATATTCCGGAGGCTGGCCCGATCCTCCGGAAGCCAGCACCAGCCCCCACCAGATTCCTCCCTCGCTCCTGTATGGCCTAGTGCCACAAGCCTACCCACCCGCAGCTAGCCAGCCTCTCCATCTGGCTGACTGCGAGTGGGAGACAGAGGCTGCATATTCAAATCAGGCCCCATTGCGGGGAACCCAGGCTCCCTGGCACATTGGAGCCCCACTGCCCCCAACCCATCATCCTCATGAACATCCAGCCACATATTTCAAAAGTACTTAATTGGCTGTAATATGCTTCGAGACATCTTGAAGGTGTGTTAAGTTGCTATATAAATTCAAGATCATTCTTCATATATACCATCAACCATATCTATCTACTATCTGTCATACCTATCTCAAGTTATTCATTGAAGAAACAGACCAAAATTTAGCAACATCTTCAGATGTTTTCATTACGACATTGTCACAATGCTCTGAATGATGTAGAATGTGTTATACAACAGATCAAAAAGCTTGCGGTATTGCACGTTTGAGAATTCCTGGTCACCATCAATAAAAGTACCTTTACCATGTGGCAGATTTTAATGTTCAATGGGTGAATGTTTTGTGCTGGAATCCAATGATTTGAGACGGACTTCAAGTAGATGATCAGCACCTGTTCAGGCAATTGAGAGAATAGCTGAGCAAGAGCTCACCGTATCACTAAGTGATTTTCCTGGTTAGCGTTTCAGACGAGAGGGGAAGAGCACGAGGGCAACTGACAATAAAAGGAATGGGCATCAGGAAAGCAATCTAGTAGCTTACCTCGATAATGTACAAGACTATGTTCTTGTAAAAGCAGTACAGGATACACTTTGCTACGCGATTATAGTTCCAGGCTCCATGAACAAGCAGCAAGTTCTTCAGATACTTGAACTAGAAACAATGGGAGGATGATGATTGTCCGTTACACAATAATGATCTTTTAATAATTAAAAAAAAAGGAAGTCAAGTTGAAACTGTGGATTTGGTTTGTCATTTCCAAACTTATCAAAATGTACAAAATAACAGTACATCAATGTTTTGCTTATAAAGTGCCAATGCAGTTATGCAAAAAAAAAAATACACACACAATAATGGACCAACAATGTCATATTATATTACAGTGGTGTAGTTAGGTTCCTGGACTGGTAATCCAGAGAATGAATGAGTGTTCAAATTTTGCCATGGCAGTTTGAGAATTTGAATTCAGTTTAAAAAAAAGCAGCTGGAAATAAAAAGCCAGTACCAATAACACTGACCAAGAAGCTGTCGGATTGTCCTAAAAACTCAACTGGTTCATTCAATTCAATCAGCACATTCATATCCACTATTGCTCCACTCTTCCAACATGGTTGCATTTAAATGGCAATTCACTCAACTTTCATCCTGCCTCCTGCTGTTGGTTAAATTTCCTCTTACTGTATCTAACCTGCCAGATTGTTTCCAATTTTAAAATCGAATGTGGGAGCCTGAATTGAAGTCAGGAAGACACTCTTATAGTCTTGGCACATTCCCCTTAGCTGTTATCCTGCTCTTTCAGCATGTATATTTAAATTACAAAGCTCATTTCTGATTTCAGTCCAGACTCTCCAGGCTGATTTATAGTTGAAGACAGCCCAGTCAGACAGGTACAAGGAGAAAAGATTTAAAAGATCAGCAAGAGAATCCAGGGCTGAACTTGGGAGGGAGAATTACCATTTAAATAGCAAAAGGCTGGAAAAGTAACTGGGAGCAAATGCTGAAAGGAATGCACTGGTATGGTGCTGCTACTGGGCCATTGTCCTGGGAGAAATTGCTCTGCTCGGAGGAAACCAGAGGAAGGATATAATCCGTGGAAAAGATACCTCAAATAAAGACAAACATTGCCCCCCTTCAATGTATATTATACTCTTATACAAATTTCAAAAATATACAGTTTTCATGTTCACAAATTTTAAAAAGAGTAGAATGTGTTCGATGTTTTAAATAAAACTGCCAAATGATGATAACTAACACTAAATATCCTGGTATATATTACTGGAGTTACTTTTGAAAAGTCTAACTGCTTTAGAAAGTGTTATTAAATTGACAGTAAATTGAAGTATGAACACAAACCACATATTTTTGGAGTTGATCACTTGACCCTTCAAAGTAGGTTGGCAGCATAATGATCTACAGTATGGATGACAATATCAGTTGGACAATTTGAGGCGAGAACAGTAAAGGAGCATTTGGTACAATGTCACCCCTAATAACTGCATTCAATAAAAATTAGCTATATTTTGCAAGGCCAGTGACTTTGAAATATCTCTATGTACTGAGGTTTATTAAAGTTTCTGTACATCAAATGATTATTTTCTACTCAAGTTACCTGTGCTATGGAATAGTCAGAAGAATTTGCTGCCTGCAGTCCCTCATTCCCACTTATTCCAACACCAACATGTGCCGTTTGGATCATTCCCACATCATTCGCTCCATCACCAATTGCTAGTGTTATAACTTTCACCTGTTTCTTCACCATCTCAACAATTTCTGACTTCTGAAGAGGAGAAACTCTGAATAAAGTGAAAAAGGAAGGAAAATGAGATACAAAACCTTGGTAGCCGAGGATAATTGTGTTTTATATATATCTTAAAAGTCCTGCCCATAGGGTGTACATTTCACTCTTGTGCAATACTTCTTTGTCACCCTTAATTATAGGTAAATTTGTTCTACCACACCCACAGTGTCAGCTGTGGAGTAGTGGGTAACACACTCGCCTGAGTCAGAAGGTTGTGGGTTCAAGTCCCACTCCAGGGACCTGAGCACAAGAAAAAAAGTCTAGGCTGACACTAGTTCTGTGCTGAGGGAGTGCTGCACTGTTGGAGGTGCCATCTTTTGGATGAGACATTTAAACCAAGGCCCTCTCAAAGTGGACGTAAGAGATCCCATGGCACTATTTCGAAGAAGAACAGGAAAGTTATCCGCGGTGTTCTGGCCAATATTTATCCCTCAATCTACATAACAAAAAATTATCTGGTCATCATCATATTGCTGTTTGTGGGAGCTTGCTTGTGTGCAAATTGGCTGCCGCGTTTCCTACATTACAACAGTGACTACACTCCAAAAAAAAAAGTACTTCATTGGCTGTAAAGCGCTTTGAGACGTCAAAGCCACTATATAAATCCAGTCTTTTTTTTCCTTCCCATTGACTGACTTCCCAGCCCCATTCCCTGGCTTCCACTTCCATTTTCTCAAGAGTTACAGCAAGCCACAGAGAACAAATTAAAACAAAATAAAAACAAGGTAACAGCTTTGCGCTAAGTATAAAAATCTACCTTTGTAAAGAATGATTATCAGTTAGGATCATTTAAAGTTTTTACCACCAACGGGCAGGAAGCGGCTGCGAGCCTCCAGAAAAATCAGGCGGCCCATAAGAACTCATAAGTGTATGAGGGGTGGGGGGCGCAGTGGAAGTCCGGTCCTGAAACAGTATCTCTCTCTCTCTCTCTCTCTCTCTCTCTCTCTACAGATGCTGCCTGACCTGATGAATATTTCCAGCATTTTCTGTTTTTAGATCAGATTTCCAGCATGTACAGTATTTTGCCTCTATTTAAATGCGCTTTGTTCTTTTGGAATGAGTACATATGTAGCAAATTCCACCAAAATAAATGCTGGCAGAAGATGAAATGTCCAAAAGTGTTAAAACAATAGAATTCAGGAATGACAAACCTTGAAAGGATACATTTTCCAACTGTGGGGCTTCAGCCCAGTGAACAAGGTTCCATGACTTCACAATTAGAAAATTTGCCATTACGAATCAGATCAAATTTCTTATTTTAAATCAGTTGAGGCCTCTCCTACTTATGAGGTTGATTTTGCCTGATCAGCAGATGCTATATATATAATAGCACATTTGGCTTTCTTTCAAAGTAATTATTTAAATGAAGAAAGATTGCGAAGTGCTGCAGTACAGCGGGACCTGGGGGTACTTGTGCATGAAACACAAAAGGATAGTATGCAGGTACAGCAAGTGATCAGGAAGGCAAATGGTATCTTGGCCTTTATTGCAAAGGGGACGGAGTATAAAAGCAGGGAAGTCTTACTACAGCTACACAAGGTTTTGGTGAGGCCACACCTGGAATACTGCGTGCAGTTTCGGTTTCCATACTTACGAAAGGATATACTTGCTTTGGAGGCAGTTCAGAGAAGGTTCACTAGGTTGATTCCGGAGATGAGGGGGTTGACTTATGAGGAAAGGTTGAGTAGGTTGGGCCTCTACTCACTGGAGTTCAGAAGAATAAGTGGTGATCTTATCGAAATGTATAAGATTATGAGGGGGCTTGACAAGGTGGATGCAGAGAGGATGTTTCCACTGATGGGGGAAGACTAGAACTAGAGGGCATGATCTTAGAATAAAGGGCCACCCATTTAAAACAGAGATGAGGAGAAATTTCTGCTGAGGATTGTAAATCTGTGGAATTTGCTGCCTCAGAGAACTGTGGAAGCTGGGACATTGAATAAATTTAAGACAGAAAGAGAGAGTTTCTTAAACGATAAGGGGATAAGGGGTTATGGGGAACGGACAGGGGAGTGGAGCTGAGTCCATGATCAGATCAGCCATGATCTTATTGAATGGCGGAGCAGGCTCGAGGGGCCGTATGGCCTACTCCTGTTCCTATTTCTTATGTTCTAAATATGCCATTATGCATATAATTAAAATGTCCCATTTTATTACACAATTTCCACTGCACATTTTTAAATTATTTTCAAATCACCATAAAATGCAATTTTGTGCTAAGGTGCAAAAGACCAAGGGGGCTAAATTTGATAAGGTCCGTAAACAGGCACAGGAATCGCGATGAAAGTAATGCAGGCCGAACGTGAAATTCTTGCTGCCTGCTATTTAACATGATTGAAGCACAGTGCTAAATGTGCTGCTTGTTGGCTCAGCACACAGCAGGGGCCCAATTTCGTGGGCGGTATGATCTCTATTTAAAGGTTGCCTGCTGAGTGAAATGCTGTCTGCACCACTTCAAGGAGAGGTGCTTTCTGAAAGAAGCACCTCATTCTTAGTGTAGCCAAGGAAAGGGGAAGGTACCAATGTCGCAATAGGGCAGAGAAAGGACACTTTGGTTCTCGGAAACAACACTGAAGGCCTTCGTGCAGGCGGTCGAGAGGAGGAGAGGGGTCCTCTACTCGCAGTGTGCCAGGAGGCCCTCCAGACAGACTGTACGAAGACAGTGGAGCAGATTGCTGAAGTGGTCAGTGCCACCAGTTTTTCCCCCCCAAGACCTGGATCCACTACTGGAAGAAGTGGGCAAGGTCAGTGAATGTATCTTCAAATGCCATATCCTGCAACACTAGTCTCACAAACTGTTCAGTGCACCACACACCCATCACTTACCTACCAATAATCTCTATCACAACTCATGTCTCACAATCACAGCTTCATCTTACCCTCACACACTTGCCACAGTTGCAAGCCTCACAACCACATCTCACACCTTGCACACTATATTGCCAGCTATACAACCATGAGAGGCGCATCACCCAAACACATTGCACCACACTCGCTGACACACTTCCCTTTCTATTCAAGATGGCGCATAACTGGCACCAGCAGGAGCTAATAGCCGGGGGCAGGGATGGTTGCAGAACCTGACCCAGCTGGAGGAGATGGTTCTGGATATAATTGGAGGGGGCATTACTGAGGCTGTGGTGATCGGCAAGGCTGAAATCATTGATGACTATGTTCATACTGTTATATATGTAAACCTGTAAATACCATGTTTAACCACCAGAGGGCTCATCCCCTGGAATCCCAAGGGATCCCACAATCCCTTGGGAGCACCTGTCCATAAGGAGGCCTCACAGGCTGGAGAAGCATTCAGGGCTGTAATAAAGGACTACGGTCACACCTTACTTCGAGCTTGCAGTATCTGATCTGACTCTTTATTCAAGACATAACACATACCTAGTCCTTTTTTTATATCCCATTTCCCCCACAATCTCTTCTCACTTACACCATCTGCAGATTGTAAGCATGCACAGCTTGCTTCCCCCCCTCCCCTCACTACAAACTGACCCTTGGCGCCTTTCTCCTTTCAGATACCCAAGAACTTCAACCAGCCGAGCCTGTGCAGAAAGAACAAAAGACACCGTCACTTGACCTGTCACTCCCATGCACTAGCTCAGAAAAAGGCACTGCGCTAACTAGAGAGAGTAGTATATACACGGGATCTGCACGTGGTGAGTCACCGGACGAGGGGGCTGCAGCCAGGGTAGGGGGAAAGGGTAGCGCAGGTGCCAGCTCCCCGGAGGGAGAGATCGCACACTAGTTCGGCTATAGAAGACTCAGATGAGGACTTCGATGGGGAAGCCTTCGGAAGGGTGATGGGCATTCATAGAAATGCTTGGTGCATTGGCCGGCCTGCCAGAGAGCGTGTTGTCACGATCGAGGAGCATGGAGGAGCCTGGCTCCAACTTTGCACAGGGTTTTGCGCAGAGCTTCGAGCCCATGATTTCTAGGATAGAAGTGATGAGCAACTCCATTAGAGTACTTGTGGACCCAAACAAGATGCTGGGTGTGATAGGCGATGTCTCAGCTTCCATTGCAGCACAAGTGGAAGTGATCCAATATATTGGAGTGCTGCAGTGGATGCTTAGACTTGTATCATGCAGGCTCAGATTGCTATCACAAGCTCAGACTACTGATATCGTGGCAGGATTTACAAGTGTGGAAAGGGGCTTGCGGGGTTTCTCAGCAGTCCAGCAATCTGTCCTCCAACAGATTACTAGGAATGCTGATGCACCGCCCGGGGAAGTAGCAGTGGCTCTGTGGAGCACAAATCTGCTGTCTTCTCTCATGATGACAGCATTGTATTTCCACCACTGCTACTCCGCCTGTTGCCCATCAGTTAGCCAGCTGTTGCCCATGCCGGGGTGGTGCAGTCTACAGCTGCGCCTTCTAGGTCCAGAGCTGCTCGAGATCGCAAGGCTATTTCGCAGTTTCCCCCCCACCCAGAGAGTCAGCAGCCTTCCACCATTCATGCTGCAGCCGTTGGGGTAGCACTTCGTAGGAGCACTAGGATAAGCAAAGGTACATGAAAGGCAGACACTAAGGGAATGCACAGTGTTTAAGTTGACTTTGCAATGTAGTTTTGGAATTAATCATTTATAAAATTATGTTTGGAGTGGTGGCTTTCATTTCAGCATTGTGGCCAAGAGGACACTGTGATGTTCTGTGAGAGGGATGGTAAGCTGGGGAAGTATTGAGCAACAGGGAACTGGGGTTTCATTCAGGGGAACTGGCGTCTGATGATGTGCTCACGGACAGCCCGTCCAGAACGTGGATTTGCAGGCTGACTCATCCCTTCCTCCTCCTGAGCCAAATTTCGCAGCCATAGAATATCCTATTTTGTTCTTGTGTCCCCGACCTCACACATTTCTTTTTTAAATTTTTTTTTTTAAAAAGTCAAAAGATGTGCAACATATTGCTGGTATATACTTAACCATATGTAACTGACAAAGGAATTGGACCATTTTCATCTTGCAAGAATCAGGATTTAATTTTTTAAACTTAAAACCAACAAAGAATTCACAAAACGTTCACATTCTAGCTTACCGGCAGCAGATGACTGCTTTGCAAGACAAAGCAAGATCCAAAAAGGACTGTCGCACTCCAAATGTCAAGGCATATTTGAGGGTTTTCCCATCTATAATCAATGCAAAGTCGTTGTCCTTACGCAAAGCATCACCTAGAGTACTGCAGTGGCGGATCAGGGCTTCCCTTGTAGTCTGTGAAATAATTTTTAAAAAGTAAACTGATTTACACTTCAAGCAAAAAGTTTACTGAAAACTGATAAATCATACTTCTAAAGCAACAAAACTGAAAAGTAAAAAAAAAAGGCAGAATTCTCACCCAAAGAATGTATCTGGTTAAACGGATTACAAATGTAGTTCTTCCATCACAGCGGAAGGGGTGAGAATTCTAAAAACCTGATGTGAACACCATGAAGAATCATTTCCTCTACTCTGGCTAAACCACCAAAAGGACAATTTTCAATCCAATTTCCTGTGGCATAGGTGCAATTTGCAACGAGCATAACTCCAAATATAAGATTTGTGACAATGAACCCATAATTTTCTAATTTCTTATTATGCTGATGTTATAACCCATCATTGTGGAGTAGAAAACATGGGAGAGGTGCATCTATTAGCTTACTTCTGTGGTAGAGACGTTAGTTGTACTGACCACAAGAGATGCTGTAAATGAGCACTTAGAACCTGCAAGTGTTGAAATGGACACTCAACATAACTTCAGAATGCAGAGGGCATTCTTTGACACACCTCACCCAATATTTGAGAGGTTACGAGAACAATGGATGAAGGAAAGCCAGTAGACATCAATCACTTGGATTTCCATATGTCACGAGGGATTGTCCAAAAGCAAAAGTAGATTATATGGTATGGGGGTAAAAAGGGGAAAAGGATAAACATTGGATAAGGAACCATGGGTGATTTTAAATGGGGCAGCTTCCCCTGGGGTCCAGTAATGAGTAGCGTGCCCCAGATTTCAGTGCTGGGGCACCTTTCTGTTCATTATATTCATTAATGATCTGCAGGAGGGCATAGACAGAACAGTAAATACATGTGCAGATGAGACTAAATTATGTGTTAGAGTCAGTAACTTAGAAGAAAGAAAGAGAGTGTAACTGGATCCCGATAGATTAGGCAAGTGGGCCCAGGGCTAACAAATGCCATTCAATGTCATCATCATCATCATAGGCAGTCCCTCGAAATCGAGGAAGACTTGCTTCCACTCCAAAAGTGAGTTCTCAGTCCAATACGGGAATTACAGTCTGTCACAGGTGGGACAGAGAGTCATTGAAGGAAAGAATGGGTGGGGAGTCTGGTTTGCCGCACGCTCCTTCCGCTGCCTGCGCTTGATTTTGGCTTGCTCTTGGCTTAACTCCCTCCCGGATGCTCTTCCTCCACTTAGGGCGGACTTTGGCCAGCAACTGCCAGGTGTCGGTGAGGATGTTGCATTTTATCAAGGAGGCTTTGAGGGTGCCCTTGAAATGTTTCCTCTGCCCACCTTGGGCGCGCTTGCCGTGTAGGAGTTCTGAGTAGAGCGCTTGCTTTGGGAATCTTGTGTCAGGCATGCGAAAAATGTGGCCCGCCCAACAGAGCTGGTCGAGTGTGATCAGTGCTTCGATGCTGGGGATGTTGGCCTGATCAAGAACACTAACGTTGGTGCGTCTGTCCTCCCAGGGGATTTGCAGGATCTTGCGGAGACATCATTGGTGGTGTTTCTCGAGCGATTTGAGGCGTCTACTGTATATCGGCCATGTCTTTTGATGCATACAGGAGGGTGGGTATCACTACAGCCTTGTAGACTATAAGCTTGATGCCAGATTGGAGAGCTTGATCTTCGAACACACTTCCTCAGGCAGCCAAAGGCTGCACTGGCACACTAGAGGTGGTGTTGAACCTTGTCGCCAATGTCTGCCCTTGCTGATAATAGGCTCCCGGGGAACGGAAAGTGGTCCACATTGTCCAGGACCGCGCTGTGGATCTTGATGACTGGGGGGGCAGTGCTGTGTGGCGGGGACAGATTGGTGGAGGACCTTTGTCTTACGGATGTTTAGTGTAAGGCCGATGCTTTCGTGCACCTCGGTGAAGATGTTGACTATGACTTGGAGTTCAGCTTCTGAATGTAGCTCGATGACAGGATGGGACAGTCATGGATCTGACCTGGAGGCGACGAAGGTTGAACAGGTTCCCACTGGTTCTGTAGTTCAGTTCCACTCTAGCGGGAAGCATTCAATGTAGGCAAGTGTAGTTATGTACATAGGGTACAGGATATAACATGACTAGATGTAGGTTGAAGGTTAATAAGGAACAAAAAATTGGGATTGATCCTTGATTGCTCTCTCACAGTTCAGGGTCATTAGATTTTATGAAATCTACAGCACAGAAACAGGCCATTTGGCCCAACTGGTTAATGCCGGCGTTTATGCTCCACACAAGCTTCCTCCCACCCCTCTTAATCGAACCCCATCAGAATATCCTTCTATTGCTTTCTCCCTCATGTGCTTATCTAGTTTCCCTTAAATGCATTGTGGCAGGTGGTTGCAGCCAAAGCTGTATTGCCTTGATAATTAAATTAGGACCACAGTAAGAGGTATAGAAGGCTTTGTTACAACCTCATTTGGAGTAATGTGTCCAATTTTGGACGCCCCTCCCTCCCCCTCCACCTCAAAAGGTCATTGCGAGTCTAGGAAAGGAACGGAGAAGAGCAACAAGGCTGATTCCCGGGATGGCGGGACTGACCTATCAAGAAAGACTGGATCAACTGGGCTTGTATTCACTGGAGTTCAGAAGAATGAGAGGGGACCTCATAGAAACATATAAAATTCTGACGGGGTTAGACAGGTTAGATGCAGGAAGAATGTTCCCAATGTTGGGGAAGTCCAGAACCAGGGGTCACAGTCTAAGGATAAGGGGTAAGCCATTTAGGACCGAGATGCGGAGGAACTTCTTCACCCAGAGAGTGGTGAACCTGTGGAATTCTCTACCACAGAAAGTTGTTGAGGCCAATTCACTAAATATATTCAAAAAGGAGTTAGATGAGGTCCTTACTGCTAGGGGGATCAAGTGGTATGGCGAGAAAGCAGGAATGGGGTACTGAAGTTGAATGTTCAGCCATGAACTCATTGAATGGCGGTGCAGGCTAGAAGGGCCGAATGGCCTACTCCTGCACCTATTTTCTATGTTTCTATGTTTCTATGATCCCTGCCATGAGGTTAGACTTGATGGCTTGGGTTTTTACTCACTAAACAGATGGGTGCTTAGTAAATATTTGTTAGTTATTTGAGATTTTAAAGGCACAAAGATGAAAGTGCTCAAGATGATGTGGTTGGGCAGAACTAGGTGCCATCCATGTAAATTGAAGTAGCAATTCAGCACATTCTATCTAGTAGTACTGTATATCAATGGAAATGAACGTTAAGCACAATGGGCTCAGCTTTCCCCAATGCCATTTTTTGGTGTATTGCCAGAGTTACGCCTGTTTTTTTTAGCCACAACTTCCCCCCAAAAAATAAGTAGCAAGTTTCCCAGTTCCATTTTTTGAAATTGGCACCACACAGCCGATCATGTAGCCTCGGGAGGCCGGGGGAGTCTAATTTCTGTGGCGCAAAAGAGATGTCCCCACTTCTGCGCATGTGCGATAAAAAAGGGACTTTTTGACGTGATTGCTATGGGCGCGCATGCCCAGTACAGCTCCCGGTCTGCATTTGGCCATTTTTAAAGAGCCAGTTGTGTTAAAGAACTTTAATTTTCATTGGAAAAATCAGAGCTGCAATACAAGATGCAACATGGCTCAAGGACCAAGGACCAAGGACCAAGAATTTCCTACAGGATGAAGTGGAGGCACTAGTTACTGTAATTGAGACCAGATGGCACAAGCTGGACACCAGAAGAGATCACATAAAAGTTTCACCAAAAGAAAAGAAATGCTGGAACCAACTTGCAGAAGATTACTGTGCAATGGTGACCACCCCGAGGTATGGCCAGTGCAAAAAAGTGGCAGGACCTTGGTCAAGTAGTTAGTGTAAGTAGTATTTTCATTTAATCAATGGAATTACAATTGTAAATGTGACCAGCTGTATATGTCCCATCCAGCAGAAAGACACCCTCTCTAAAAAGTTATATTTTCATCTTTGCAGAGGAAGGTGGCGCACAACAAAAGGGAAAGAACTTCAAATCTGCACCCACTGATACCCTTGGAAGACAGGGTCGCTGCTTTGATGGGTCCTGCCTGGAGAAAAGCAACCACTACCGTCAAGTACTGCGTGGGCTAGCCATGCTTCGGTTCATGGGGATGTCTCCGTCAGCTACGCCTCGGTTGATGCAATGTGCTATCATTCATCATGGTCCTTAAAATGAGCCTGCTGCCTGTGCTGTGAGAGCCTACTCATGCCACCCACCCTGCCCCCTCCTCTGCTGTTAACCATTTGTCTGTTCTGTTATATTTTGCAGAACTTGAGGCCTACCCTGACGAGGCTGAAGCCGATGCAGATGATTCAGACGTGGACGAGCCTGAAGAGACCATCTTCCAGACCAAGAGCACTGGGGTGAGGGGGAGGTGATGGATGAAGTCCCCACGGTTAGACTCACTTTGGAGGAGGTGCAGCTGCCGCCTATTGAGGTGCCAGCCCCTTTGCTGAGTAGTACGAGTGTTATTGGGACATTCCATGGTTTCCCATAGTCCGAGGATTCCAGTGGGGTGCAGCGAGGCACAACCAGGGCCCCATCGTCCGAGGCTGCGAGTCCCAGAGGGGTGCAGCGAGCCACACCCAAGGCGATGTGGGTACAATCAATGCAGCCCTGTACCTTTGGGAAGCCAGCAATCCTGGAGATGCCCACAGCCCCGTCACACATTGCCTGGGCGGTCATGGGGAACTTTATGCAGTCACTCCTCTAGGCATACAGCAGTCACCTGCCGAATGCAGATATATGTTGCGTGTTGCGAAATGGCGCGCATATCCCCAGTTGTGGCCTGGAACGATCCAGATGCATAGAATGAAAGTGCAGCTGTTACCTTCACTTCAACTGACAAAGCAGTCCCCTTGACGCTTCCAGGTTCCAGGTCTGCTTTCACCAACTCTCAGATCTCAGTTACAACTTCTTTGCCGAAACACAGCCTTCTCACACAGTCTGCATCACTCAGGTGCAGGTATAAACACCTGTCTCAATATACCCGACATGGGTAAGGCCTCCAGCCCGTCATCCTACGTGCTCGGAGGTTCCTCATGCGATGACGTTGAATGAATTGACTGCTCCACAGCACCATCATGCAGAAGGCTTGCATGAGGTATGGCATTGTTAGTATTGCCCCCATGATTAAATTGTATCTTTGCAAGAAGCTCAAAACAGCAGGCAGGGCAGATTCTTTGTTGTCTCGTTCACCAAGGTCGACGTCCTAGTATGGACCACACCCAAGTCTGAGCATGCGCAATGGGCTTGTTGCATAGTGGCATAGTGCAAGGGTTCTCATCCCTTCATCAGAACATAACAGATGAAATAGGAGCAGGAGTAGGCCATTTGGCCCCTTAAGCATGCACCACCATTCAATAAGATCATGGACTCAGCTCCACTTCCCTGCCGCTCCCCATAACCTTTTACTCCCTTATCGCTCAAAAATCTGTCTATCTCCGCCTTAAATATATTCAATGACCCAGCCTCCACAGCTCTCTGGGGCAGAGAATTCCATACATTTACAACCCTCAGACAAGAAATTTCTCCTCATCCCAGTTTTAAATGCCCGGCCCCTTATTCTAAGACTATGTCTCCAAGTTTTAGTTTCCCCTATGAGTGGAAATATCCTCTCTGCATCCATCTTGTCGAGCCCCCTCATTATCTTACAGAAATAGACAGTTTCTTAATGTCCCAGCTTCCACAGCTCTGAGGCAGCAAATTCCAGATTTACAACCCTCAGAGAAGAAATTTCTCATCTGTTTTAAATGGGCGGCCCCTTGTTCAAAGATCATGCCATCTAGTTCTAGTCTCCCCCATCAGTGGAAACATCCTCTCTGCATCCACCTTGTCAAGCCTCCTCATGATCTTATACTTCGATAAGATTATCTCTCATTCTGCTAACCTCCAATGAGTAGAGGCCCAACCTACTCGACTTTTCCTCATAAGTCAACCCCCTCATCCCCGGAATTAACCTAGTGAACCTTCTCTGAACTGCCTCCAAAGCAAGTATATCCTTTTGTAAATATGGAAACCAAAACTGCACGCAGTATTCCAGGTGTGGCCTCACCAATAACTTATATAGCTGTAGCAAGACTTCCCTGCTTTTATACTCCATCCCCTTTGCAATAAAGGCCAAGATTCCATTGGTCTTCCTGATCACTTGCTGTACCTGCATACTACCCTTTTGTGTTTCATGCACAAGTACCCCCAGGTCCCGCTGTACTGCAGCACTTTACAATCTTTCTCCATTTAAATAATAACTTGCTCTTTGATTTACATTAAAGTAGAATTTTTTTTTTTTTTTTTAAAAAGTGAGTGACACTTCGGAGGTCTGCTTACTGAGTGTGAACCTTGAGCACTAGTTGAAAGCATTAAAAAAATATATAGTAGCACATGAAAACTAAACTGACGCACGACAGGTCTGGTTGTATTTGATTTTACTTTTTCCACTGTATAAATTGGGACAGCAGTAAAATCTGAAATGACCAAGAAGTACAGATACCACAAAGCAACTTCTGTCTACATCTAGCCCCTATAATAACCACAAGAGTCATGAGTGGATTTTACCATAACCATGCCCCTCTAACTTTATAAAATTGGACAATTAAACATGCATTCAAAACTGGGTGCACAAAGCAACTTTTCTAATGTTATATGATAAAGTGAATGTACAGATAAATGCCCTAACATGTGCTTGAATTACACTGTGGGCTGGAAATAACAATGAATTTTGTCACAATTTAAAACGGAGCTACTTTGGTCAGCAGGCAGATGAAACTTTAAAAACTCTCCCTGAACTATAAATGTGATTTTAGGATGAATATTAGCAATAGATTTTAATTTGCATTTCATTGCAGAAACGTCAATTTTTTTCCCACACATCAAACTACGTTTTCCACCAGTTATCACTGTTAATGGGGATTTGTATCCATGGTGTTATTTTAAAAGTAACATTCCACTAATAGTACTTGCTCTGCCAAATTACAGGCACTTTCCACATAGCATGTGAAAGTGCAGTGTATAACTTGGGAGGAGAGTATTAGTATTCATTTTGCTAAAATATAATTTATTCTGAACAAAGGTTTACGTGCTCGCCTTAATAAATCTGGTCAGTGAGGAATGATTGCTGCCTCTGGAAATCTTAAAGGTACAAGAGTCAAACACCATTGTGTGTTTTCTTAACATAGGAGGTACTGCTTATATACGGAAATCAATGGCAGATTTGGCTTTGGAAATATATACCAGCACTGGCATAACTTACATGCAGGTTTTTGTATCCTTTTCTGCTACAATAGTAAAGGTCACAGCAATAGCTGCAGATTTTGGACCAGATTTAGTACGAGTGCAGCCCACCCAATTAACAAGAAAGAAAGTTCACCTACGAGACGAATTTAGGGAGCTGGGAGCTAAATTAAAAAGTAGGACCTCAAAAGTAGTAATCTCAGGATTGCTACCAGTGCCACGTGCTAGTCAGAGTAGGAATCGGAGGATAGCTCAGATGAATACTTGGCTTGAGTGGTGCAGAAGGGAGGGATTCAAATTCATGGGACATTGGAACGGTTCTGGGGGAGGTGGGACCAGTACAAACTGGACGGTCTGCACCTGGGCAGGACCGGAACCAATGTCCTAGGGGGGAGTGTTTGCTAGTGTTGTTGGGGAGGAGTTAAACTAATATGGCAGGGGGATGGGATTCTATGCAGGGAGATAGAGGGAAGTAGAATGGGGGCAGAAGCAAAAGACAGAAAGAAGAAAAGTAAAAGTGGAGGGCAGAGAAACCTAAGGCAAAAAGCAAAAAGGACCACATTAGAGCAACATTCTAAAAGGGGAAAAGTGTGTTAGAAAGACAAACCTGAAGGCTCTGTGCCTCAATGCGACGAGTATTCGGAATAAGGTGGACGGATTAACTGCGCAGATAGCAGTTAACGGTTATGATGTAATTGGCATCATGGAGATATGGCTCCAGGGTGACCAAGGCTGGGAACTCAACATCAAGGAAGGATAGACAGAAAGGAAAAGGAAGTGGGGTGGCATTGCTGGTTAAAGAGGAAATTAATGCAATCGCAAGGAAGGATATTAGCTTGGATGATGTGGAATCGGTATGGGTGGAGCTACAGAATAGCAAAGGGCAGAAAACACTAGTGGGAGTTGTGTACAGACCACCAAACAGTAGCAGTGAGGTTGGGGACAGATTCAAACAAGAAATAAGGGATGCGTGCAATAAAGGTACAGCAGTTATCATGGGTGACTTTAAACTACATATTGATTGGGCTAACTAAACTGGTAGCAATGCGGTGGAGGAGGATTTCCTGGAGTGTACTAGGGATGATTTCCTAGACCAATATGTCAAGGAACCAACAAGACAGCTGGCCATCCTAGACTGGGTGATGTGTAATAAGAAACAACTAATTAGCAATCTTGTTGTGCGAGGCCCGTTGGGGAAGAGTGACCATAATATGGTAGAATTTTTTATTAAGATGGAGAGTGACACAGTTAATTCAGAAACTAGGGTCCTGAACTTAAGGAAAGGTAGTTTCGATGGTATGAGATGTGAATTGGCCAGAATTGACTGGCAAATGATACTTAAAGGATTGACGGTGGATAGGCAATGGCAAACATTTAAAGATCACATGGATGAACTTCAGAAATTGTACATCCCTGTCTGTTGTAAAAATAAAACGGAAAGGTGGCTCAACTGTGACTAACAAGGGAAATTAAGGATAGTGTTAAATCCAGGGAAGAGGCATAAAAATTGGCCAGAAAAAGCAACAAACCTGAGGAGTGGGAGAAATTTATAATTCAGCAGAAGAGGACAAAGGGTTTAAGTAAGAGGGGGAAAATAGAGCATGAGAGGAAGCTTGCTGGGAACATAAAAACTGACTGCAAAAGCTTTTATAGATATGTGAAGAGAAAAAGATTAGTGAAGACAAACGTAGGTCTCTTGCAGTCGGATTCAGGTGAATTTATAATGGGAAACAAAGAAATGGCAGACCAACTGAACAAATACTTTGGTTCTATCTTCACGAAGGAAGACACAAATAACCTTCCGGAAACACGAGGGGACCAAGGGTCCAGTGAGAAGGAGGAACTGAAGGATATCCTTATTAGGCGGGAAATTGTGTTAGGGAAATTGATGGGATTGAAGGCCGATAAATCCCCGGGGCCTGATAGTCTGCATCCCAGAGAACTTAAGTGGCCCTAGAAATAGTGGATGCATTGGTGATCATTTTCCAACAGTCTATTGACTCTGGATCAGTTCCTACGGACTGGAGGGTAGCTAATGTAACACCACTTTTTAAAAAGGGAGGGAGAGAGAAAACAGGTAATTATAGACCAGTTAGCCTGACATCAGTGGTGGGAAAATGTTGCAATCAATCATTAAGGACGAAATAGCAGTGCATTTGGAAAGCAGTGACAGGATCGGTCCAAGTCAGCATGGATTTGTGAAAGGGAAATCATGCTTGACGAATCTTCTGGAATTTTTTGAGAATGTAACTAGCAGAGTGGACAAGGGAGAACCAGTAAATGTGGTGTATTTGGATTTTCAAAAGGCTTTTGACAAGGTCCCGCACAAGAGATTGGTGTGCAAAATCAAAGCGCATGGTATTGGGGGTAATGTACTGAAGTGGATAGAGAACTGGTTGGCAGACAGGAAGCAGAGAGTCGGAATAAACGGGTCCTTTTCAGAATGGCAGACAGTGACTAGTGGAGTGCCGCAGGGCTTAGTACTGGGACACCAGCTCTTTACAATATACATTAATGATTCAGATGAAGGAATTGAGTGTAATATCTCCAAGTTTGCAGATGACACTAAACTGGGTGGCGGTGTGAGCTGTGAGGAGGACGCTAAGAGGCTGCAGATTGACTTGGACAGGTTAGGTGAGTGGGCAAATGCACGGTAGATGCAGTATAATATGGATAAGAGTGAGGTTATCCACTTTAGGGGGCAAAAACAAAGGCAGATTATCTGAATGGTGGCAGATTAGGAAAAGGGGAGGTGCCATGAGACCTGGGTGTCATGGTTCATCAGTCATTGAAAGTTGGCATACAGGTACAGCAGGCGGTGAAGGCGGCAAATGGTATGTTGGCCTTCACAGCTAGTGAATTTAAGTATAGGAGCAAGGAGGTCTTACTGCAGTTGTACAGGGCCTTGGTTAGGCCTCACCTGGAATATTGTGTTCAGTTTTGTTCTCCTAATCTGAGGAAGGACTTTCTTGCTATTGAGGGAGTGCAGCGAAGGTTCACCTGACTGATTCCCCGGATGGCTGGACTGACATGAGGAGAGACTGGATCAACTGGGCCTTTATACACTGGAGTTTAAAAGGATGAGAGGGGATCTCATAGAAACATAAGATTCTGACGGGACTGGACAAGTTAGATGCGGGAAGAATGTTCCCAATGTTGGGGAAGTCCAGAACCAGGGGACACAGTCTTAGGATTAGGGGTAGGCCATTTAGGAGTGAGATGAGGAGAAACTTCTTCGCTCAGAGAGTTGCTAACCTGTGGAATCCCCTGCCAGAGAGTGTAGTTGATGCCAGTTCATTGGATATAGTCAAGAGGGAGTTAGATATAGCCCTTACGTCTAGGGGGATCAAGTGGTATGGAGAGAAAGCAGGAAAGGGGTACTGAGGGAATGATCAGCCATGATCTTATTGAATGGTGGTGCAGGCTCGAAGGACCGAATGGCCTACGCCTGCACCTATTTTCTATGTTTCTAACAAACATGTAAAATCACTGATTTGGAATACTAATGATGAAACCACAACCTTCAAGAAACAAATATAAAGATTGAAGTGAATGCATCAATTTTACAGCATTTTCCTGCAATGTTACTTGTATTAAATATAATTTTTCCCATCTCCATCAGATATTAAATCGCAAATGTGCAACAATATAAAATGCATCATTGGATGATTGAAACAAAGTAAGGGGATAAGGGGAGGAACGGGCACTTAATATATCTGGCTACAATGTATTCAGGAAAACAGGGAAGGAAAAAGACAAGGGAAGGTTGCAGATACTGTTCCAACACGTGAAAGAGATGCTGTGGTTGAGGGTTCGAAGACAGAACATACTTGGTTAGAATTAAGGAACTATAGAGGAGCTATTACGCTGCTGGGTGTGTACTCTAGCCAGCAAATAGTGGAGAGGAGACAGAGGTCCAAATTTGCAGGCAAATTGCAGAAAGATGCAAAACTTGAGTATGGGGGGGGTACTTCAATCATCCTACAATTGACTGAGAAAATAACAGTGTAAAGGGTAAATAGGAGGAAGAATTCCGGAAATGTGTACGAGAACTTTCCAGATCATTCGGTTTCCAACCCAACGAGGAACGAAGCAGGTCTGCATCTGGCTCTGGGGAATGCAGAGGGACAAGTAGAGCATGCTTCAGTGATTTGATAAACAGTGATCACAATATCATGAGGTTTAGAGGTATTTATGGAAATTGACAAGAAAAAATTAAATGTAAAAATACTCAATGGAAGAGGACTAATTTCAGTGAATTGGAAAGGGATCCAGCCCAGGTGGATTTGAATCAAAAACTGCCAGATAAAACAGTAAAGAGCAATGGGAGGCCTTGAAAGAGGAGAAAATTCGTACAGACTAGGGACATTCCACAAGGGGAAAAGGAAGGGCACTCAAAGCTAAAACTCCCTGGATGACTGAAAATATAGAGATTAAAAAGTAACAGAAGAAGAAAGATGATAAATTTTCGGCGCATAATTCAGTCGCAAACCAAGCTGACTAGAAAAAGTGCAGGGGAGAACTGAAAAAGGAAGAGGGACAAAGTGAGTGTATGACAATAGATTAGTGATCAACACAAAAGGGAACTGAAAATTGTGAAAGGATAGTCAAAGGAAGGATCGGTCCGATTAGGGACTTAAAAGGAGATCATCTTGTGGTGGCAGAGGGCATGACTGAGGTACTAAATGAGTAGTTTGCATCAGTGATGAGGATCTGCAGAGGATGCTGTCTGTCATGTAAAGGAGGAGGTCGTAGCGATATTTGATAGGATAACAATAGATAAAGCAGAGGAACTTAAAAGACTGGCAGCATTCAAAGTAGAAAAGTCACCTGGTCTGGATGGCATACATCCTCAGTTGCTGAGGGAAATAAGGGTGGACATTGTGGAGGCGCTGGCCACAATCTTCCAATTCTCCTTAGATATAGGAGTGGTACCAAAGGACTGTATATATTACACTCCTGTTCAAAAAAAAGAGGGGAAGGGGATAAACCTGGCAACTACAGGCCAGTCAACCCAATGTCGGTAGTGGGGAAACATTATTTTGAGCAAAATTAATTGGCACTTGAAAAAAAAAGGGTTACTAAATGAAATCCAGCACAGATGTTAAAGGCAAATCGTGTTTGACTCTCTCGATTAAGTCCTTTGATGAAGTAGCAGAGGGTTGATGATGTTAATGTGGTTGATGTGTGGATGGACTTTCAAAAGACGTTTGATAAAGTACCACATAATGGGCCCAAGTTTCCACAAGAAAAAAAACGGGTGCCCCTCCGAGCTGGGCGCCCGTTTTTCGCGCCTAAAACGGCGCCTAAAAAAATCCTCGGTATTCTCCACCTACTTACAGGTCCTGTGGCCCTCGGCGCAGACAGCACGAGCTGTGGGGGGGGGGGCGGAGCCCCCGGGACCTCTGCACATGCGCGCTAGTCAGCACGCAAGTGCAGTAGCTCCAGGCGCCGAACTGTGTGGGAGGGGCCCGAAGCACGCAGCCCCAATGGCCTCACTGGGGCTGCGTGAATGAGGCTCCTCCCACGGCCAGCTCCTGCTCCCCGCCCGACCAGACCCGACACTCGCTTCCCGCCCCGACACCCACTCCCCCCCCGACCAGACACCCGCCCCACCCCCCTCCCGACCGTCTCTCTCGTCTCTCAGCGGCACGAACAGCTGCAGAATTCTCCCTGGCTGAAGCACTTTCACACAGGTAGGAAGATGGTTTATTTAATCTTTTCTTGGCTTATGTTTATTCAGGTTGGATTTATTTGTATAATATTTGTAGAAGTATAAATAAGGATTTATTGTCGAATTTAATGAGTTCCCTTCCCCCCCCCTCCCCCCCACCTCGTTCTGGACGCCTAATTTGTAACCTGCGCCTGATTTTTTAATGTGTAGAACAGGTTTTTTCAGTTCTACAAAAATCTTCACTGGCTCCATTCTACTTTAGTTTGGAGTACATTTTCACTGTGGGAACTTTCAAATCAGGCGTCAGTGGCCGGACACGCCCCCATTTGAAGAAAAAATTCTGTTCTAAACTAGAACTATTCTACCTGACTAGAACTGCAGAAAAAAAAAAATGTGGAGAATTGCGATTTCTAAAATAGTCTGTTCTCCACCAGTTGCTCCTAAAAATCAGGCGTGAATCATGTGGAAACTTGGGCCCAATAGACTTGTTAGCAAATGTGCTGTATAATTCTATGATTCTAAGGTGCCAAAGAACATCCTCCTATATTCATAACAACATAAGAATTAAGAGGAGTAAGCCATACCATATATTCAGAGACTCAGCATCCACAGTCCTCCGGGACAGAGAATTCCAAAGATTCACAACCTTCTGAGTGAGGACATGACTCCTCATCTGTCTTAAATGGCCTACTCCTTATCCTGAGACTATGCCCCCAAGTTCGAGACTCTTCAGCCAGGGAAAACAATCTCAGCATCTACCCTGTCAAACCCCCAATGTTACAATGAGATCACCTCGCATTATTCTAAACTCCGGAAGTATAGGCCCATTCTACTCAATCTCTCCTCATAGGATAATCCTCTCATCCCAGGAATCAAATCGAGTGAACCTTTGTTGCATCGCCTCCAAGGCATTATATCCTTCTTTAGGTAAAGAGACACAACTGTGCACAATACTCCAAGTGTGGTCTCACCAAAGCCCGGCACAACAGTGGCAAGAATTTCTTACTCTTGTACTCCAACTCCCTTACAGTGAAGGCCAACATGCCTTCCGAATTGCTTGCTGTACCTGTATTCTAACTGTGTTTCCTATACTAGGCCACCTAAATATCTCAGAGCACAAACTTAATAGTTTTCTCACCATTTAAAAAGTGTTTTTCTATTCTTTCTACCAAAGTGAAAAACCTCACATTTCCCCACGTTTTACTCAACCTGCCACCTTATTGGCCACTCCTTTAACCTGTCTATATCCCTTTGTAGGCTCTTTGTGTCCTCCTCACAATTAATTTTCCCATCAAGCCAGTATCGTCAGTAAACTTGGATACAATACACTTGGTTCCTTCATCTAAGTCACCGAGACTCAGTTTTCATTTCCGCCAGGACTGTTCGGCTCCAGACCTCATTACAAGCCTTGGCCCAAAATGGACAACATAGAAACATAGAAAATAGGTGCAGGAGTAGGCCATTCGGCCCTTCTAGCCTGCACCGCCATTCAATGAGTTCATGGCTGAACATGCAACTTCAGTAGCCCATTCCTGCTTTCTCACCATACCCCTTGATTCCCCTAGTAGTAAGGACTTCATCTAACTCCTTTTTGAATATATTTAGTGAATTGGCCTCAACAACTTTCTGTGGTAGAGAATTCCACAGGTTCACCACTCTCTGGGTGAAGAAATTCCTCCTCATCTCGGTCCTAAATGGCTTCCCCCTTATCCTTAGTCTGTGTCCCCTGGTTCTGGACTTCCCCAACATTGGGAACATTCTTCCTGCATCTAACCTGTCTAACCCAGTCAGAATTTTAAACGTTTCTATGAGGTCCCCTCTCATTCTTCTGAACTCCAGTGAATACAAGCCCAGTTGATCCAGTCTTTCTTGATAGGTCAGTCCCGCCATCCCAGGAATCAGTCTGGTGAACCTTCGCTGCACTCCCTCAATAGCAAGAATGTCCTTCCTCAGGTTAGGAGACCAAAACTGTACACAATACTCCAGGTGTGGCCTCACCAAGGTCCTGTACAATTGTAGCAACACCTCCCTGCCCCTGTACTCAAATCCCCTCGCTATGAAGGCCAACATGCCATTTGCTTTCTTAACCGCCTGCTGTACCTGCATGCCAACCTTCAATGACTGATGTACCGTGACACCCAGGTCTCTTTGCACCTGCCCTTTTCCTAATCTGTCACCATTCAGATAATAGTCTGTCTCTCTGTTTTTACCACCAAAGTGGATAACCTCACATTTATCCACATTATACTTCATCTGCCATGCATTTGCCCACTCACCTAACCTATCCAAGTCGCTCTGCAGCCTCATAGCATCCTCCTCGCAGCTCACACTGCCACCCAACTTAGTGTCATCCGCAAATTTGGAGATACTACATTTAATCCCCTCGTCTAAATCATTAATGTACAGTGTAAACAGCTGGGGCCCCAGCACAGAACCTTGCGGTACCCCACTAGTCACTGCCTGCCATTCTGAAAAGTCCCCATTTACTCCTACTCTTTGCTTCCTGTCTGACAACCAGTTCTCAATCCATGTCAGCACACTACCCCCAATCCCATGTGCTTTAACTTTGCACATTAATCTCTTGTGTGGGACCTTGTCGAAAGCCTTCTGAAAGTCCAAATATACCACATCAACTGGTTCTCCCTTGTCCACTCTACTGGAAACATCCTCAAAAAATTCCAGAAGATTTGTCAAGCATGATTTCCCTTTCACAGATCCATGCTGACTTGGACCTATCATATTACCTCTTTCCAAATGCACTGCTATGACATCCATAATAATTGATTCAATCATTTTACCCACTACCGATGTCAGGCTGACCGGTCTATAATTCCCTGTTTTCTCTCTCCCTCCTTTTTTAAGAAGTGGGGTTACATTGGCTACCCTCCACTCCATAGGAACTGATCCAGAGTCAATGGAATGTTGGAAAATGACTGTCAATGCATCCACTATTTCCAAGGCCACCTCCTTAAGTACTCTGGGATGCAGTCCATCAGGCCCTGGGGATTTATCGGCCTTCAATCCCATCAATTTCCCCAACACAATTTCCCGACTAATAAGGATTTCCCTCAGAGAGAGCTGAATTCCAGATTCAAGGTGAGAGTGACTGTCCTTGACATCAAGGCAGCATTTGATCGAGTGTGCCATCAATGAGCTCCAGTAAAATTGAAGTCAATGGGAATCAGGGGAAAAACTCCACTGGCTGGAGTAATACCTAGCACAAAGGAAGATGGTTGTAGTTGTTGGAGGCCAATCAATTTAGCCCCAGGATATCGCTGCAGGAGTTCCTCAGGGCAGAGTCCTCAGCCCAACCATCTTCAGCTGCTACATCAATGACCTTCCCCAAGGTCAGAAGTGTGGATGTTCGCAGTGTTCAGCTCCATTTGCAACTCCTCAGCAGTCTATGCCAGCATGCAGCAAGACGTGCATGACATTCAGGCTTGGGCTTATAAGTGACAAGTAATATTTGCGTCACAGCAGCGTCAGGCAATGACCACTTCCAACAAGAGTGAGTCTAACTACCGCCCCTTTAATTCAACAGCATTACCATCGCCGAACCCCCATCATCTTGGGGGTCTCCACTGACCAGAAACTTAACTGGACCAGCCACATAAATACTGTGGCTACAAGGGCAGGTCATAGGAGTGTCTCACCTCCTGACTCCCCAAGGCCTTCCTTTCCACCATCTACAAAGGCACAAGTCAGGATTTTGATGGAATACTCTCCACTTGCATGGACAAGTGCAGCTCCAACAACACTTAAAGCTCGATATTATCCAGGACAAAGCAGCCTGCATCATTGCCATCCCATCCACCACCTTAAACATTCACTCCCTCCATCACTGGTGCACCATATACAAGATGCACTGCAGCCACTTTTCAAAGCTTCTTCGACTGCACCTCCCCAACCCATGACCTCTACGAGAAGGACAAGGTGCATGGGACCACCATTACCTGCAAGTTCCCATCCAAGTCACACACAATCCTGACTTGCAAATATTTTGCTGTTCCTTCATTATCGCTGGGTCAAAATCCTGGAACTCTCTCCTAAAAGCAGTGGGAATTCCTTCATGCGAACTGCAGCAGTTCACCACCACCTTCTCAAGGGCAATTAGTGATGGGCAATAAATGCTGGCCGTGCCAACGATGCCCACATCCCGTGAACAAATGAAAAAAAATCATAGATTATTACTAACTGAGCCCCAAGCAGTGATCCTTGCAGCACCCCAGTGGTTATAGCCTGCCAACCTGAAAGTGACCCATTTATCCCCAAGCTCTTCTGTTGGTTAACCAATCCTCTATCCATACAAATACATTACTCCCAACCCAATGAGCCCTTATCGAATGCCTTTTGGAAATCCAAATACACTGCATCCATTGGTTCCCCTTCATCTATCTGCCAGGTACATCCTCAAAAACTCTAATAAATTTGTCAAACACGATTTCCTTTTCATAAAACCATTTTGATTCTGCCTAATCATATTTATGATTTTCTAAGTACCCTGTTACCACTTCCTTAATTATGCATTCCAGCAATTTCCAGACGACCGATATCAGGCTTACTGGCCTGTAGTTCCCCGTTTTCTCTCTTTCCTTTCTTTTTTTTTTTAGTGTGGTTACATTTGCTACCTTCCAATTTGCTGGGACCATTCCAGAATGTAGGGAATTTTGTAAGATCACAACCAATGCATCCACTATCTCTGCAGCCACCTCTTTTAGAACCCTAGGATGTAGGCCATCAGATCCAGGTGATTTGTCGGCTTTTAGTTCCATTAGTTTCTCAAGTACTTTATTTCTGCTGTTATTAACTGCTTTAAGTTCCTCACACTCATTTGCCCCTTGGATCCCTACAATTTTTGGTATACTTTTTGTGTCTTCCACTGTGAAGGCAGATACAAAATATTTGTTTAAAGTCTCTGCCATTTCCTTGTTCCCCAATATAATTTCTCCTGTCTCAGCCTCTAAGGGACTAACACTTACTTTTGCTACTCTCTTCCTTTTTACATACTATTAAGAGCTCTTACAATCTGTTTTCATATTAATTTCACACTTTATGAATCTCCCAGTGAGGCCTTCCTTTGGAATAAAGCTCATTTGTAAAGGAGCAGAGGGAAAATGTTCACGCACAGCTGCAGTTACATCATTACTTTCTTTGTCCCTGTAACTGGTCAGCTAGCTCTTCTCACTCAACAATCAAAAAGGAAAATGTTTCTCTTTCACAGCTTTACTGCCATACAATATCAAGCAAATCAGTTAACAACTGATCTTGGTTTGTTGACAAAGCAAGCAGCCCAAGACTTAATCCGCCTCAATTATTGAAACTCATTGGAGTAATTCACATCAGGCCTCAGTGAAAGACACTAGACCTCCTCATTAGTAAATGACCAAAAATCTATTAAATCAGAACTTCCCACCCATCCCCTTTTCACAAAATGTTTTCCTCCTCCTTCTAAGGCCTCCCTCTGACTTGAAAAATGTTCCAGTTGAGATTGGACATGCCTGTTGTCAAATCGAATGGCATTCTGTAACTGAATGCGAGGGATTATGCAAGGTGATTTTCCTTTTCAGTTTAAAAAAAAAAATTGCCAGGATGTGGGCTTCTCTAGCAAGGCTGGCATTTATTGCCGATCCCTGGTTGCCCTCGAGAAGATGGCGGTGGGCCCTCTTCTTGAATTGTTGCAGTGCATGTGATAAAGGTATTCCACAGTGCTGTTAGGTAGGGAGTACCAGGATTTTGACCGAGTGACGAAGAAACAACAGATGTATGTCCAAGTCAGGATACTGTTACTTTAAGGGGAACTTGGAGGTCGTGGTGTTTCCATGCACTTACTACCCTTGTCCTTCGAGGTACTAGTGGTCGTGGGTGTGGGTAGTGCTGCCGAAGAAGCCTTGGTGAGTTGCTACAGTGCATCCTATAGATAGTACACACTACTGCCCCGGTATACCAGTGATGGAGGGAGTGGATATTTAAGCTGGTGGATGGGGTGCCGATCAAGCACACTGCTTTGGCTTGGATGGTGTCGAGCTTCTTGAGCATTGTTGCAGCTGCACCCAACCAGGCAAGTGAAGAGTATTTTATCCTGACTTTTTCTTTGTAATTCATATGGGCTTACCGTCTGCGGTAGAAGATAACTTGAAATGAATAGTGGTAGAATACAGGCACTGGTGCCTAACTTGTTGAAATCATTAGCAGAGTGTGTTACAGAAGTAAGGGTGACAAATATGGGCCCTGAATTTGCAGCCCCTACGGGCGGGTACAAGGTGTGCATGGGCACGTAGGGGCTCTGCAAGTTCCGGGTTTAGGCATGCGAAGCGCAAGCAACTAAACCTGGAACTTGATCTGTCAAAAATACTCGTGATAGATTGCACGCATCCGGAAGTAAAGGGCGGGCTATTTGCCCAACTCCTGCCCAGTGAATACCCTTGAAATTCTTATGACTGAGAAAAGCAGGTGTAAGAGGCCTGCTTTTATCAGCACAAGATCTTTAAAGGATAGAAAAGGACTTTTTTTCCCCAATAATTTAAACATTTAAAATCCTGTTAAATAAGGCAAGTTTATTTTTAGACCCTTTAAAATATGTAAATTTATTTTGTTTTAAATAATTAATTAAATTCCATTTTGATTAATTTTAAATATGTGATTTAAAAAAATATATATTTTCAGTGTTTCTCTTTGGGGGTATTCGCATGGTCTACAAGGCTGTAGTAATACCCGCCCTCCTGTATGGATCTGAAGCATGGACGATGTATAGAAGGCACCTCAAGTCGCTGGAGATATATCACCAACGAGGTCTCCGCAAGATCCTGCAAATCCCCTGGGAGGACAAGCGCACCAACATCAGTGTCCACGACCAGGCTAACATCCCCAGTATTGAAGCACTGACCACACACAGTACGCATGCCAAATACGAGATTCCCGAAGCAAATGCTTTATGCAGAGCTCCTTCATGGTAAACGAGCCAAAGGCGGACAGTGGAAACGTTATAAGGACACCCTCAAAGCCTCGCTGGTGAAGTGCGACATCACCACTGACACCTGGGAGACCCCGAGGTCTTCGAGTCTCAACGCAAAGAGCACGAAGAGGCCAAGCACAGGCAGAAGGAGCGCGCGGCAAACCAGCCCTACCGACCCCTTCCCTCGACGAATGTCTGTCCCACCTGTAACAGGGTCTGTGGCTCTCATATCGGACTGTTCAGCCATCAAAGAACTCACTTTGGGAGTGGAAGCAAGTCCTCCTCGATTCCGAGGGAATGCCTATGATGATGATTCGCATTCATATGGTGATTCCATACACCACAAATATGAATGGGAATACTTGGATTGGTTGGGCCGGCCCATGTGAGCCTTGGGACGAAGCGCCCAAGCTCCTGCAGGCCTCCGCGTTGAGGCCCAGGACCACAAGTCTCCGAACCTCCCGGATTTCCAAGTAGATTCGCAGAAATCTTTCAGGTCAGAGGCATCCGCCCACAGGAAGCCTCCAACTGAAATTTCTGGGCCATATATAACAAGTATGGCATACAATTTCCAATGAGCAATAGTAAATATGTATACAGAACACTGGTTCAATCTGATTTGGAGTACTGTGTACAACTCTGGTCACCCGACAGCAACAGGGACATTCGGTTTAGACTGCACAGAACGGCAACTAAAGCGAGACCAGGGATTAAACTATTTAGCTACCACGACCGACTATACGGGATATGTTTACACTGAAGAAAAAGGATACTCAAGGGAGTTTTCAGAATTCTGAGCATGAAATTCTTCCATCAGGAGATTCCTGCAAAACACTTCAGTTTCAGAGTGGTATTGGCAGAAGTCTGGGGCAGCGTAGCTTCTTGCCCTTACAGCCACAGAAAAACTGTGGTTCGGAGAGACCAGAAGGGATGGGGAAGAAAATCTCTCAAGGAGGGAAGGGGTCTCATCAATAAGAGAACACTACTTGGGATATAGGACACGGCGATTTTATTAAAGAAAATGCATTCCAACTCTGAAGAGAACCATGTGAAAGTTAACACAGATGTAGTAAAATGGGATAGTCCAGTGACTAGATAAATTTTCTAGGGATAATGGCCCCAAGTTTCCACATGATTTGCTCCTGATTTTTAGGAGCAACTGGTGGAGAACGGAGTATCTTAGAAATCGCAATTCTCCACATTTAAGTTTTCTGCAGTTCTGGTCAGGTAGAACAGTTTCACTTTTGAACAGAATTTTTTTTTCCAAAAGGGGGCGTGTCCGGCCACTGACGCCTGATTTGAAAGTTTCCACATTGAAAACTTACTCCAAACTAACTTAGAATGGAGCAAGTGAAGATTTTTGTAGGCTTGAAAAAAACCTTGTCTACACATTAAAAAAAATCAGGCGCAGGTTACAAATTAGGCGTCGGGAACGAGGTGGGGGGGGGGGGGAAAAGGGAAGTCATTAAATTCCACAATAAATCCTTAGTTATACTTATACAAATATTATACAAATAAATCCAACCTGAATAAAAATTTATAAGCAAAGAAAAGATTAAATAAACCATGTTCCTACCTGTGTGAAAGTGTTTCAGGCAGGCCTTTCAGGCAGCGGTTTGCCGTCGGGATCTACCGACGGCAGGGGGAGGGAGAAAGCTGCAAGAAGCCTGAGTGCTTCAGGCAGCCGTTTGCCGTCGGGACCGACCGACGGCAGGGGAAGGGAGAAAGCTGCAAGAAGCCTCAGTGCTGATCATGGAAGGGCAATGTGGTTTTATTAAAAAATGTTAAAAATTGAACAGCTACAAAAAATTTGAATAGTCTCAAACAAGTGCATGTGTCCTGTTTATCACAGTCTATCTTTAATTACAGAATGCACTCCCTCACCCTCACACACAGAAATATCAAGAAAATTAAAATGCAAGCCTTTGCAGGGTTCAATAAACAAATTTTCACTGTTTCTGCAGCACTTTTTAAAATGGCCGAGTGCCAATGTTTACTTCAGACTGCGCGTGCGCGAACGCTCCAACGCACACACGCAGGGTTGCCGGAACAAAAAAAACTCATTTAAATTGTACCCACCCCCTCCTACTTACAAAATCGGCGCGAGTGGTAGGCTCCACCCCGTGCGCTGCGCCAAACAGACATCGAGCTGCAAGGCGCTCGAGAATACCGCGTTTCTTTTCAGGCGCCGTTTTCGGCGCGAAAAATGGGTGCCCAGCTCGGAGGGGGCGCCTATTTTGCCGCGTGTGGAAACTTGGGGCCAAAGACTGTGCACATCAATCCTTTTCATTGGCCAAATTTGACTTAAAATACAATGGAATGTAAACCTCCCGCAGGATTCAATATGCGTCATCAGTTCTGTCGTTGTACCAAGCAAATGGTTTGAAGAATCTCGGGATCCTAAAGGGACTTCTCTACATTAGCTCATGTCCAATTAAATTCCTAATACTCTATGGGATAATTCATTACTGGCTATATGGGAGAGAGAGAGAGAGAGAGAGAGAGAGAGAGAGAGAGAGAGAGAGAGAGAGAGAGAGAGAGAGAGAGAGAGAGAGCGCGCGAGAGAGTGCAAGAGAGAGGGGGAGGATGAGAGAGCTCACGGGGAGAGTGTGTGGGTTTGCATGCGATTGCTGGCATCTTAATATTGTAATTAAGTATACTGCAGTTATATTGCACTATTATAAAGTGCTGTAATTTGTTAAAATGGGAATAAAAATATATTTTTAAATGATTATAAAAAAAATTATACACCAGGGCATTCATATCCAGGACAAGCACTAATTCAGCCTCAGATAGAAACTCTCACAGCCATTTTCTCAGGTACATCAGTGCATAATATACAAGCAACTGTGGACCCAATTTTAACTCCAGGTTGATTCCCACTCAGGCCGGAGTTAAAATTACATTGGGGTCTCAATTATGTCATCGGGCCACAACATGCATATGTAAAGAATGACCCTGTTGGCTCCAGGCCCATATCTTTGCTGCCTGCTTAGGAGAGCAGGTTAAAATTGCAGGTGTTGCGTGCATGACGGCTTTCGGACAAATATGAGCCAGATCAATTTTAACATAGAAAACAGGTGGAGGAGTAGGCCATTCAGCCCTTCGAGCCTGCACCTCAGTACCCCTTTCCTGCTTTCTCTCCATTCCCCTTGATCCCTTTAGCCATAAGGGCCACATCTAACTCCCTCTTGAATATATCCAACGAACTGGCATCAACAACTCTCTGCGGTAGGGAATTCCACAGGTTAACAACTCAGTGAAGAAGTTTCTCCTCATCTCAGTCCTAAATGGCTTACCCCTTAACCTTAGACCATGTCCCCTGGTTCTGGACTTCCCCAACATCGGGAACATTCTTCCTGCATCTAACCTGTCCAGTCCCATCAGAATTTTATATGTTTCTATGAGATCCCCTCTCATCCTTCTAAACTCCAGTGAATAAAGGCCCAGTCGATCCAGTCTCTCCTCATGTCAGTCCTGCCATCCCGGGAATCAGTCTGGTGAACCTTCGCTGCACTCCCTCAACAGCAAGAACGTCCTTCCTCAGATTAAGAGACCAAAACCAAACACAATATTCCAGGTGAGGCCCTCACCAAGGCCTTGTACAACTGCAGTAAGAGCTCCCTGCTCCTATACTCAAATTCCCTAGCTATGAAGGCCAACATACCATTTGCCTTCTTCACCGCCTGCTATTCCTGCATGTCAACTTTCAATGACTGATGTACCATGACATCCAGGTTTCGTTGCACCTCCCCTTTTTCTAATCTGTCACCATTCAAATATTCTGCCTTCGTGATTTTGCCACCAAAGTGGATAACCTCACATTTATCTACATTATACTGCATCTGCCATGCATTTGCCCACTCACCTAACCTGTCCAAGTCATCCTGCAGCCTCTCAGCATCCTCCTCACAGCTCACACTGCCACCCAGCTTAGTGTCATCTGCAAACTTGGAGATATTACATTCAATTCCTTCGTCTAAATCATTAATGTATATTGTAAATAGCTGGGGTCCCAGCACTGAACCTTGCGGTACCCCATTAGTCTGCCTGCCATTCTGAAAAGGACCCGTTTATTCCTACTCTTTGCTTCCTGTCTCAACCGCCAGGTTTCTGCTTTGCGAGTAGGGTTAAAATCACCTTCAGAGTCATCAAAACATCCACCAGTGAGAATTCAAAAACACTGCTACATACTTGAGCAGAAATCTGCCAAATTACAGGGAGAAACTGTCTCATTGGTAAGTTTTTGGAGACAAGGGTACAGAACTGGTGTGATTCCTCCACCACCTGTTGTATCGACTTACTATCAATTGTTCAAATCAAGTTCGTCTGACATGATCCCATCATACTTAGTGTACATGCTCCTCTGAAATATGCCTACATGTCTATACATATGTGCACCAATGCAGTTCGATGGTTATTCTCCCTCATTTGGAATGACCCAGATGGTCAAAATCAGAGACCAGCATAAAAACGAAAACCATCAGAGTTGAGAAAAGTCATATAGGCAACAAATCAAACAAGGGATTTATGCATATTATGGCACATTACTTTGAGTGCAGTCTTGGTTCCCCGATTTAGAATCAAGCTGACACAGCCCTTGTACACTGAGATGATGCAATTGTGGAACTCTTATCCCCATTCGCACACTGAAGAGCAGCGCTATACCAGGAACTTTATACTTGAACTTTAGTGCCATACTCATGAACACGATCATATAAATGCAGCACTAAAACTCGAGTATAATGTTGGTATCAAGGAATGGCAGAAGCCTTATTAAGTAGAACAACAGGCCATCTAATCCAGCTAGCATGGGAAGAAGTGTAAGCAGTGTAACTTTCAACATTTTAGCAAACAGAATCTCACATGGCAGCTAGAAGTCGAAAGCCGCTTTTCAATTATGAAAACTTTTACACTGAGACAGCCATGTAGTGGAAAGGCGGCATTAAACCACAGCACTGCTCCCATGACATTAAGATCGCTAATCTTTGTCTGCAGTTTGAGGCTTTGCCAGCAGCTAAGTGGATTTATCCAGCAAGGAGCCAAGCCATAGAATAGGAAATTCTCAGGTTAAAATCTGGTCCATGCTGAATTAACTGATCTCAGCATGCAAGTGTCGACAAGTGGCCTCAGGATTACAGAAGCGAAACTCAGTCAAGTTTCTTGTGTGATCCAGTGACCCCGATTGAAGTGCGCAGGTATGAACGTTAGACAAGTAGAGTATTAGGCTCTGCTATGATGGACCATGACTGAATTGCTTGCAAACAGTCACTATCATGTATAAATTACTACTAATTGGGGAGGTACCAGAAGGCGACTAGCACTTCAGTACTCCAGCTAAGAGTCAATGCATTTGGCTGAGGGGAGAACAATTAGTAAGAAAAGTCTTTCATTTTAAGAAGTACAAATGCTAGAATTCTGCGCATGTTTTCACAAATGCACAGACATCAGCACAAAAAAGGATCCTCTTATTCATTAAAAGCTAATTTATTTAAAAGACAAAATTCAATTGGCCTTCTAGGTGATTAACAGCCAACTGGTAGCGAAACTAAAACAGTCACACAGAAAAATATGAATATCACAGAAAAATCTCCCAACTTTACTTAACTACATTTATACAAAAGTATCCAATCTTTAAGACTGCTTCAGATCTTGTATGATATTGCATACTTTGAGTTTTCTCCTGTGGCTCTGCTCAGAGAAATCACATTGATCAGAAACTTGAATCATCGTGTCACTGATCTGAAACCTCACAGTAACTTAATTGGAAAAGAAAATCGAGCAGAGCACAGCACAAACTGCCGATTTGGAAATCGTCCCTTTTGCTCGACCACCCGAGACAAATTTATACTCCAATGGGTTTTTTTTTTAAATTTAGATTGAGATTTACTTTCATGATTTAATTATACCAATTAATCAGGATTGAATATGAACAATTCATTTAATTTTCAATTTACTGAACTCTACCTTAGAGACGGCAAATACTTACATCGAGAGTATGCGCATTTAGTACCACAAGACCCATGTTTTTGGTCACAAGTTTACATGCGTGTCCTATTTAGAACAAAACAAGAAACATTGGTTAGTTAGCACTTCATTAGAAATACAAACTGCCTAAGTCTGTTCTATAACTTCTATTACAATATAGTTTTATGACTGGTGAACCTGGGGATGTATCTTGTAATTAAGGCATTTACTTTCTGCTGCGCATCTAAAACTCAGTGCAAATAGTGAATTGTACAGTAATGTAATAAAACCTGTACAATGATCAGATTTGTACTTTTAACTTGCAGATTTGAAAGAGGTATTTATGAAAGTACTTTACATAAATGTGTTCTCATGAATTTAAACATTCGCCATAATTTCGTCTTTCAAACTGACTAGAACGTCAGGATTTAACGCATGCGCAGCCTAATGTAGAAATCCTGAAGTTGCGGCCTGTCATTCACTGTTCCTCCACAGGCAGCTCTCAATGCACATAACCCTCCCCACCCCCGGTTCTTCATGTGGGAAAGACAATTGATAAAAGTGGTTTTGGAAACAAATCAATAAACAATCCAGAAAATCAAGGAGCGACATGAAAAGCTTTGTGCAGCATGAAAGTCGATTTCTAGAAAACGCAAGTTTAGTTTCTTTTATCATCTTTTTCACTTTCTATATGCTAATCATTGAGTACTGCATAGCATTTACAGATTTCAAAATATTAGCATCTGCAACATAACATCTGAAAATCACAGTAAATTTACAAGACAGGATATTAAAAAAATTTTTAAAGTGCTGGTTCATGGGAAGAAGGATGTGGAAAGCTGTTTAGAAACAATTTCAATGCAATTTTATCTGACTTTTAGATTAGATCCAGAACATATGGATCTAATCATGTAATGTTAATTTGATGGCATTATTGTCACCATCACAAATAAACAAATAAAAACGTATTTCGAGAAGAACAATTATCTAAATTCTAATGAGCTTTAAGTAAAAAAAAGCAAAAATACCTCGGGAGCCTCTTATCAACAAAAGCAAACATTGATGGAGATTCAACACCGCCTCCAGTTCGACAGTGCAGCATTCGGCCGCCTGAGGAAGAGAGTATTCGAAGACCAGATCCTCAAATCTACCACCAAGCTCATGGTCTACAGGGCTGTAGTGATACCCGCCCTCCTGTATGGCTCAGAGGCATGGACCATGTACAGCAGACACCTCAAGTCGCTGGAGAAATACCATCAACGATGCCTCCGCAAGATCCTACAAATCCTCTGGGAGGACAGACGCACCAACATTAGCGTCCTTGACCAGGCCAACATCCCCAGCATTGAAGCACTGACCCACACTTGATCAGCTCTACTGGGCAGGCCAAATTGGTCGCATGCCAGACACGAGATTCCCAAAGCAAGCGCTCTACTCGGAACTCCTTCATGGCAAACCAGCCAAGGGTGGACTGAGGAATCGTTACAAGTGCACCTTCAAAGCCTGCCTGATAAAGTGCGCCATCCCCACTGACACCTGGGAGTCCCTGGCCAAAGACCTCAGAGTGGAGGAATTGCATCCAGGAGTGCGATGAGCGCCTCGAGTCTCATCGCCAAGTGCATGCAGAAAACAAGCACAGGTAGCGGAAGGAACGCGCGGCAAACCTGTCCCACCCTCCCTTACCCTCAATGACTGTCTGTCCCACTGTGGCTCTCGTACTGGACTGTTCAGCCACCTAAGGACTCATTCTAAAAGTGGAAGCAAGTCTTCCTCGATTCCAAGGGACTGCCTATGATGATGATGATGATGATGGTTTTATTAATTAATTCACTTTGATGTCGAAGATGATCATATGGTCACTCTTCCACAAGGGGCCTCGCACAAGATTGTTAATTAGTCCTTTCTCATTACACATCACCCAGTCTGGGATGGCCAGCCCTGTCGTTGGTTCCTTGACATATTGGTCTAGAAAACCATCCCTAATACACTCCAGGAAATCCTCCTCCACCGCATTGCAACCAATTTTGTTAGCCCAATCAATATGTAGATTAAAGTCGCCCATGATAATTGCTGTACCTTTATTGCACACATCCCTAATTTCTTGTTTGATGCTGTCCCCAGCCTCACTACTACTGTTTGGTGGTCTGTACACAACTCCCACTAGCATTTTTTGCCCTTTGGTATTCCGTAGCTCCACCCATACGGATTCTGCATCATCCAAGCTAATGTCCTTCCTTACTATTACGTTAATTGTCTCTTTAACCAGCAACGCCACTCCACCTCCTTTTCCTCTGTCTATCCTTCCTAAATGTTGAATATCCCTGGATGTTGAGTTCCCAGCCTTGATCACCCTGGAGCCATGTCTCCGTGATGCCAATTACATCATATCCGTTAACTGCTATCTGCTCAGTTAATTCGTCCACCTTATTCCGAATACTCCTCGCATTGAGGCACAGAGCCTTCAGGCTTGTCTTTTTAACACCCTTTGCCCCTTTAGAATTTTGCTGTAATGTGGCCCTTTTTGCTTTTTGTCTTGGGTTTCTCTGCCGTAAGGGCCACATTTAACTCCCTTTTGAATATGTCCAACGAACTGGACTCAACAACTTTCTGTGGCAGCGAATTCCACAGGTTCACAATTCTCGGTGAAAAAGTTTATCCGTATCTTGGTCCTATATGGCTTACCCCTTATCCTTACACTGTGTCCCCTGGTTCTGGACTTCCCCAACATCGGGAACATTCTTCCTGCATCTAACCTGTCCAGTCCCGTCAGAATTTTGTATGCTTCTATGAGATCCCCTCATATGTCAGTTCTGCCACCCCAGGAATCGGTCTGGTAAGTACCTGAATGAAAAATTTTTGCAGGGCTAAAGGGAAAAGGTGGGGGAGTGGGACTAGCTGAAGTGCTATTGCAGAGAGCCACACGGGATCAACAGGCTGAATGGCCTCCTTCTGTGCTGTAGCCATTCTATGGCTATGAAAAGTCAGAGCACATGGAATTGGAGGCAATGTATTGAAGTGGGTGGCAATTGATTTGGAGTTGAGAGAGAGAGAGAGAGAGAGAGAGAGAGAGAGAGAGAGAGAGAGAGAGAGAGAGAGAGAGAGAGTAGGGGTAGTGGGTATGTACTCCAATTGGCAGAATTTGATGAGTGGTGTCCCCGCGGGGCCTGAGTTTTGCACTTTTTATAAATGACTTAGATGAAGGAATAGAGAGCCATTTATCCAAGTTTGCTGACAACACCAAGTTAGGTGGCACTGTAAATAGTGTAGATGGGAGCAGAAAGTTGTAAAGGGAGATTAAGTGAGTAGGCAAAGCTACGGCAGATGGGAAAGTGTAAGATCATCCACTTTGATCCTCACGGCTGGAGACTAACTTGGAGTGGGAAGGGGAGGGTCCAGTTGTCGTGGTCAACGTAGGAACCAATGACATAGTTAGAACTAGGAATGAGGTTCTGCTGAAAGAGTTTGAGTTGGGATCCAAATTAAAAAGCAGAACCTCAAAAGCCAATAATCTCTGGATTGTTGCCTGAGCCACGCCCCAATTGGTAGTGACAAGCAGATGAGAAGGTTAAATGCGTGGCTCAAAGACTGGTGTGGGAAGCTAGGGTTTTGCTTCATGGGGCACTGGCACCAGTACTGGGGAAAGAGGAAGATGTTCTGTTGGGACGGGCTCCGCTTGAACCAGGCTGGAATCAGTCTCCAGGTGAATCGAATAATTAGGGCAGAAGACAGGGTTTTAAACTAACGGAGGATTCAGGTAAGAGTAAATTTGAGAGAGGTGTCAAGGCACCAGAGCAGAGTTTTGGGTAAAAATAAGCAGAGTGGGTCAGGAAGCGACAGAGTAACAAAGGTAATAGGGCATCACTGACTAAGGTGACATCAGGGAAAAATAGAAAAAAGTCAAACCTAAAGGCACTATATCTGAATGCGCAAAGCATTCGCAAGAAAATAGATGAATTAATAGCACAGATAGAAATTAATAGGTTTGATCTAATAATCATTACAGAGACGTGGTTGCAAAGTGACCAAGGTTGCGAACTAAATATTCCAGGATACTTAACTTTTAGAAGAGATAGGCAACATGGAAAAGGAGGAGGGGTAGCCCAGATATTAAAGGATGGGATAAATACAGTACAGTAGAGAAAGGATCTTGGCTCGGAAAAATCAAGAAGTAGAATCAGTTTGGGTGGAGCTAAGAAAGCAAGGGGCAGAAAACATTGGTGGGAATTGTTTATAGGCCCCCCAAACAGTACTGGTAATGTTGGGCACATTATAAATCAGGAAATTAAAAGATGCCTGTAACAAGGGTAACAAAGTAATCATGCGGGGCTTTAATCTACATATAGACTGGGCAAACCAAATATGCAGTAATAGTAACAAGGACGAATTCATGGAATGTATACAAGATGGTTTTCTAGATCAGTATGTTGAGCAACCAACTAGAACAGGCAATTTTAGATCTAGTATTGTGCAATTAGAAAGGGTTAATTAATAATCTTGTAGCAAAGGGGCCTTTAGGGAAGAGTGACCATAATATGTTTGAATTTCACAGAGTTTGAAAATGATTTCGTTGAATCCAAAACTAGGGTCATAAATCTAAACAAAGCAAACTACATTGTATGAGGAGCGAGTTGGCTAAGGTAGATTGGGAAACTAAATTAAAAGGTACGACAGAGACAAGCAATGGCTAGCATTTAAAGAATTAATACATCGTTTACAACAAAGGTACATTCCTTTAAGGCACAAAAACCCCACAGGAAAAGTGGTCCAACCGTGGCTAACAAAAAAAGTTAGATAGTATTAGATCAAAGGAAGAGGCTTCTAATGTAGCCAAAAAAGAGCAGTAAGCCTAAGGATTGGAAGGATTTTAGAATTCAGCAAAGGAGGACCAAGAAATTGATAAAGGGCAAATAGAACTAGAATAAATTAGCGAGAGACATAAAAACAGATGTAGATGCTTCTATAGGTATGTAAAAAGGAAAATGCTGTGTATGGAGAAAGATTCAGACTGAACACTGAGCTCAAAGTAAAGTGTGACCTTAGTCTTGTATTGCAGGTCTCCAGTGTCTCTCCAACCTGTGAAGCCTCCTTAAATACCTGTGCTCCCAAGGGATCATGGGATCCCTTGGGACTAAAAGGGAAAGAGCCCTCTGGTGGCTGTACAGAGTAAATACAAGTCCACATATATAACAACACTCTCTCACCCCCCACCCCGCCTCCCGCCAAAGTCAATAGGATAACCATTTACAATGTGAGTCGATCTGGGGCCCTTCTTGCCCTGGTTGATCGTCTTGGTGTGGGAGCTGGTGTTGTTGAATCATTTGTTGGGCCCTCGCTGTGCTGCTCTGCAGCTGGCCTTGCTGGGCTGTCTGGTGTTGGGCCCTGCAGGGCTGCTGTGGATGATGGGTTCTGCTTCGTGGTCAACCGTGGTGTGTATGTTGGGGGATCAAAAAAGGTAGGTTCCAAGGTGGGCTGCTCAGGATAGTCCGTGAATCTGAGTTTGATTTGGTCCAAGTGTTTCTGGTGAATGAGTCCATTTGAAAGTTTGACCCGAAACACCCTGCTCCCCTCTTTGGCCACGACAGTGCCGGGAAGCCACTTGGGAACTTGTCCATAATTTAATACAAATACAGGATCATTGATTTCAATCTCGTGTGGCACATTTGCGCTATCATGGTATGCACTTTGTTGACACCGCCTGCTCTCTACCTGTTTATGTAGATCAGGGGGAACTAACGGGAGCCTTGTCTTAAGTGCTCTTTTCATGAGCAGTTCAGCAGGTGGGATCCCAGTGAGTGAGTGTGGTCTCGTGCGGTAGCTAAGCAGGACTCAGGATAGGTGAATCTGCAGTGAGCCTTCAGTTACCCTCTTCAAGCCTTGCTTGATGGTTTGCACTGCTCTCTCTGCCTGACCACTGGACGCTGGTTTAAACGGGGCAGATGTGACATGTTTGATCCCGTTACGGGTCATGAATTCTTTGAACTCAGCACTGGTAAAACATGGCCCGTTGTCGCTCACCAGGACATCGGGTAAGCCGTGAGTGGCAAACATGGCCCGCAGGCTTTTAGTGGCAGCGGACATGCTAGCCGACATTATCTCACATTCAATCCACTTGGAGTACGCGTCGACAACCACAAGGAACATTTTATCCAAGAACGGGCCTGCATGATCGACGTGTACCCTAGACCACGGTTTGGAGAGCCAAGACGATAAACTTAGCGGCGCCTCCCTGGGTACATTGCTTCACCGCGAGCATGTATTACATCTGTGAATGCAGGACTCTAAGACCGCATCAATACCGGGCCGCCACACGTGGGATCTGGCTATCGCTTTCATCATTACAATGCCTGGGTGGGTACTATGGAGGTCATTGAAGAAGGTATCTCTGCCCGTCTTGGGGACCACTACTCGATTGCTCCACAGAAGGCAGTCTGCCTGTATAGACATTTCATCTTTGCACGGCTAGAACGGCTTTATCTCTTCCTGCATTTCCACTGGGACACTAGACCAGCTCCCATGAAGCACACAGCTTTTGACTAGAGATAAGGGATCCTGGCTTGGATCTGCCGGGCAGTGACGGGTGATTTCTCACTCTCAAATGCTTCCATAGCCATGGCTAGATCTGTGGTGGGCAATGGCAGCCTACCGAGATAATCGGCGCAGTTTTCTTTGCCTGGCCTGTGGCGGATGGCGTAGTTGTATGCGGACAACGTGAGCGCCCATCTCTGGATGCGGGCCGATGCGTTGGTAGTTATCCCTTTACTCTCGGAAAACAGGGATATAAGTGGCTTATGATCAGTTTCCAATTCGAATTTTAGCCCAAACAGGTATTGATGCATTTTCTTTACCCCATAGATACACGATAACGCTTCTTTTTCAATCATGCTGTCGGCTCAGCCTTAGACAGACTCCTGGATGCATAAGCAACTGCTTGTAGTTTCCAGAAATCATTAGCTTGTTGCAATACACACCTGACTCCATAAGATGACGCATCACATGCTAGTGCCAAATGCTTAAATGGATCATACAACACAAGCAATTTGTTTGAGCATAACAATTTTCTCGCTTTTACAAAGGCATTTTCTTGGCTTTTGCCCCAAACCCATTGGCCCCCTTTTCGTAGTAAGATATGTAGTGGTTCGAGCAGTGTGCTGAGACCCGGTAAGAAGTTACCGGTAAGTAGATCCTTTGCAGTCAGAAGAAGGAGAATTTATAATGGGGAACAAAGAAATGGCAGACCAATTGAACAAATACTTTGGATCTGTCTTCACTAAGGAAGACATAAATAACCTTCCGGAAATGCGAGGGGTTCGAGGGTCCAGCGAAAAGGAGGAACTGAAGGAAATCCTTATGGAAGCATAGAAAATAGGTGGAGTAGGCCATTCGGCCCTTCTAGCCTGCACCGCCATTCAATGAGTTCATGGCTGAACATGCAACTTCAGTACCCCATTCCTGCTTTCTCGCCATACCCCTTGATCCCCATAGTAGTAAGGACTACATCTAACTCCTTTTTGAATATATTTAGTGAATTGGCCTCAACAACTTTCTGTGGTTCACCACTCTCTGGGTGAAGAAGTTTTTCCTCATCTCGGTCCTAAATGGCTTACCCCTTATCCTCAGACTGTGACCCCTGGTTCTGGACTTCCCCAACATTGGGAACATTCTTCTTGCATCTAACCTGTCTAAACCCGTCAGAATTTTAAACGTTTCCATGAGGTCCCCTCTCATTCTTCTGAACTCCAGTGAATCCAAGCCCAGTTGATCCAGTCTTTCTTGATAGGTCAGTCCCGCCATCCTGGGAATCAGTCTGGTGAATCTTCGCTGCACTCCCTCAATAGCAAGAATGTCCTTCCTCAAGTTAGGAGACCAAAACTGTACACAATACTCCAGGTGTGGACTCACCAAGGCCTTGTACAACTGTAGTAAACACCTCCCTGCCCCTGTACTCAAATCCCCTCGCTATGAAGGCCAACATGCCATTTGCTTTCTTAACCGCCTGCTGTACCTGCATGCCAACCTTCAATGACTGATGCACCATGACACCCAGGTCACGTTGCACCTCCCCTTTTCCTAATCGGTCACTGTTCAGATAATAGTCTGTCTGTCTGTTTTTACCACCAAAGTTGATAACCTCACATTTATCCACGTTATACTTCATCTGCCATGCATTTGCCCACTCACCGAACCAATCCAAGTCACTCTGCAGCCTCATAGCATCATCCTCGCAGCTCACACTGCCACCCAACTTAGTGTCGTCTGCAAATTTGGAGATACTACATTTAATCCCCTCGTCTAAATCATTAATGTACAATGTAAACAGCTGGGGCCCCAGCACAGAACCTTGCGGTACCCCACTAGTCACTGCCTGCCATTCTGAAAAGTACCCGTTTACTCCTACTCTTTGCTTCCTGTCTGCCAACCAGTTCTCAATCCACGTCAGCACACTACCCCCAATCCCATGTGCTTTAACTTTGCACATTAATCTCTTGTGTGGGACCTTGTCGAAAGCCTTCTGAAAGTCCAAATACACCACATCAACTGGTTTTCCCTTGTCCACTCTACTGGAAACATCCTCAAAAAATTCCAGAAGATTTGTCAAGCATGATTAGTCAGAAAATTGTGTTAGGGAAATTGATGGGATTGAAGGCTGATAAATCCCCAGGACCCGATAGGCTGCATCCCAGAGTACTTAAGGAAGTGGCCCTAAAAATAGTGGATGCATTGATCATTTTCCAACATTCTATTGACACTGGATCAGTTCCTATCGACTGGAGGGTAGCTAATGTAACACCACTTTTTAAAAAAGGGAGAGAAACCAGGAAATTATAGACCGGTTAGCCCGATATCAGTGGTGGGGAAAATGTTGGAATCAATTATTAAAGATGAAATAGCAGCGTATTTGGAAAGCAGTGACAGGATCGGTCCTAGTCAGCATGGATTTATGAAATGGAAATCATGCTTGACAAATCTCCTAGAATTTTTTTGAGGGTTTAACTAGTAGAGTGGACAAGGGAGAACCAGTGGATGTGGTGTATTTGGACTTTCAAAAGGCTTTTGACAAGGTCCCACACAAGAGATTAGTGTGCAAAATTAAAGCACATGGTATTGGAGGTAATGTATTGACATGGAGAGAGAACTGGTTGGCAGACAGAAAACAGAGAGTCGGAATAAACGGGTCCTTTTCAGAATGGCAGGTAGTGACCAGTGGGGTGCCACAGGGTTCAGTGCTGGGACCCCAGCTATTTACAATATACATTAATGATTTAGATGAAGGAATTGAATGCAATATCGCCAAGTTTGCAGATGGCACTAAGCTGGGTGCCGGTGTGAGCTGTGAGGAGGATGCTATGAGGCTGCAGGGTGACTTGGACAGGTTAGGTGAGTGGGCAAACAAGTGGCAGATGAAGTATAATGTGGATAAATGTGAGGTTGTCCACATTGGTGGCAAAAACAGGAAGACAGAATATTATCTGAATGGTGACAGATTAGGAAAAGGGGAGGTGCAACGAGACCTGGGTGTCATGGTACATCAGTCATTGAAGGTTGGCATGCAGGTACAGCAGGCAGTGAAGGCAGCAAATGGAATGTTGGCCTTCATAGCTCGAGGATTTGAGCATAGGAGCAGGGAGGTCTTACTGCAGTTGTACAAGGCCTTGGTGAGGCCACACCTGGAATATTGTGCTCAGTTTTGGTCTCCTAATCTGAGGAAGGACATTCTTGCTATTGAGGGAGTGCAGCGAAGATTCACCAGACTGATTCCCAGGATGGCGGGACTGACCTATCAAGAAAGACTGGATCAACTGGGCTTGTATTCACTGGAGTTCAGAAGAATGAGAGGGGACCTCATGGAAACGTTTAAAATTCTGACGGGTTTAGACAGGTTAGATGCAGGAAGAATGTTCCCAATGTTGGGGAAGTCCAGAACCAGGGGTCACAGTCTGAGGATAAGGGGTAAGCCATTTAGGACCGAGATGAGGAGAAACTTCTTCACCCAGAGAGTGGTGAACCTGTGGAATTCTCTACCACAGAAAGTAATTGAGGCCAATTCACTAAATATATTCAAAAGGGAGTTAGATGAAGTCCTTACTACTCGGGGGATCAAGGGTTATGGCGAGAAAGCAGGAAGGGGGTACTGAAGTTTCATGTTCAGCCATGAACTTATTGAATGGCGGTGCAGGCTCGAAGGGCTGAATGGCCTGCTCCTGCACCTATTTTCTATATATCTCCCATCATTCAAGATGTATGCCTCTGAATTTACCTGCACCTTTTCTTCAATCTCACCAACATCCATTTTGCCACTGCTTTACCTTGGAAATTTGTTTTGTATTCATCCTATTCCCCAACAAAGGGAAGTAATTCTGCTCTTCAGATTACTACCCTATTTCTCTTGCACCAAGTTATGGAGAAAGCTGCTGCTAGCTCAGAAATTATCAGCAACTTTAGAAGTTCTTGGCTAAAAATACCATTATATGGCCTCTCCCCCAAGCGATATTTAATGGTTACCCAGTTTCCTCTTGTGCTGTTGTTGGCTCAATCTCTAACTTGTTCATTCGCTCTGGCTCATCAGGCATCAATCCTTTTCCCCCTTTCATACTCTTTCTTCCCATCAGTTACCCCTTCCATTTATGATCTAACTTTATCCATTTTAAAAAGATTTGCATTTATATAGACACTAGTCTCATTCTAGACTTACAAACTTCCTTCAGATTGCACATTTCAGTTCTCACAACCTCCAATTTTCTCCTAGTGCAATGGCTGAATCTTTCCATCTTCACCTCCTCCATGCTCTTAAATGGAGCAATGAAAATAATGTTTCTTTCAGGACCACAAATACACTTTCTGCTTGGCCCTCAGATTTAAACAACTACCACCCCCTACCATTAACTACCGTGGTCCTCCTTCACATTCTTGTCCACGTTATCTCTTCTGCATAATATGGAATTCCAGTCTCTTCTCTTACTAAAGTTGCTTGGAAGTTCAGTTTTCGTCATTCTGCACTATTGCTCTTATCTACCATCCTCATCCTTGATGATTGACCTCATCGTCACATCCCTCAACAGTCTTGCTCCTCCCTCCTGCACTCTGGTTCTCCAACTCTGCTTTCTGTGCTTCCCACCCTGCCCCCATCCCTCCACCCCAGAGCCCTTTGCCAACTTGGTACTCTCTAACTCTGTTCCTAAACCCCTCTGCCTCTCTACTTCTCTACTCTCTTTTTAAAAAGTTCCCACCACCCATCTTTTAACCTAGCTGTTAGTCGCTTCTCCTAAAGCCCCTTCCATGGCTCAGTGTTTATTCCTCCTCTTGCTCTCCTGTAAAACATCTTGGGATGTTTATTGTGTTAAAGGTAGGATGTAAGCGTACAATATTGTTGTGGTAGCACAGGTTTAACAGGGAGGTGGCCTCCCTGAAGAAGGCATAACACCAGCTGTCAGGATCTGTCCAAAGTGCTGTCATGTACTGCAGTTAAACCAGGCAATAATGTTCAGTAAATGAGCAAGAACCGCTCCATATGGCAGCATTGAATGTTCTATTAATGGGAACCTGATTGCACCCATTCCACAGCAACTTCCTAGCATTTAAATAAACCTCAACGTGCACTTGGACCTCATCCCTGCAAGATGGCAACAGTGCAGGATGCACTAAACCCTTCATTTGGTTAACTGCTGTTTTGTCACCAGCTTAACTTAGGCCCTAGCACCATAGTAAATTAATAAATGCGAAGGCTGTATATATTTTTCCGAAAGGCAGATCGAACCAATAAAAGGTGTGTAAGTATTTATAAAAATAGAAACATTCAAGTTCTGACAGCAAATAAAATGATTGAACAATTTCCTGATCAAAAGAATCCTGGGTGCATTAACATGTCAAGAACTAAATTAAAGGTCCTAATTGAAAACAAGTGGGGGTTTAACTGTTGCATCCATAAATGGGTCATCAAAAGGCAATCCTTTCATGATCTAAACACAAATAATGAAATATTGAAATAGTCCAATTTAGATTTGTGTTGCACTATGTTTTAAACCAAGGTTGGACAGATGCTGGAGATATTTCAGATTTCCAAGACAGCAAATGAGATAGGACTAATCATCTTAGCAGAACACCTCTGTACAAACTTCATCCATTTTATGTTATAAGTTCTATTAGTGAATGACAATATTTGACTTCCTAACTAGGGGAAATAATTCCTGGAGGTCACCAAGTTGAGACAGCCTGTGTCTTCAAAAAGAAAAATGGGAGCTGATGGTTTTCCAGAAAGGCAAACAAATCTCTGGACACCCTAACTTATGAAAATGGCCTAAACTACCTCCAGTTGGATGTTTGACAGTTAAGAGTGAGATAACGGCTATCACCTCCCATTACAAAAGCAAAATACTGCAGATGTTGGTAATCTGAAGTAAAAACGGGCAATGCTGGAAATACTCAGCAGGTCAGGCAGCATCGGTGGAGAAAGAAACGGAGTTAATGTTTCAGACCGATCATCGACCTGCAACATTAACTGTTTCTCTCACTACAGATGCTACCTGACTTGCTGAGTATTTCCAGCATTGTCTATTTCTCTTTCACCTCCCACTTACATTGTCTTCCCCAGCTGGAGAGAGTGTAATTTAATGACTGACACTAGTAGCATCGAGCAGGAGTAAATTCTCTCCTCCTCGTTGGAAGTTATATTCCACTTTTAACTTGACTGGTTTTATTAATGGGGGCAGGGGTTGTGGAGTTCAGTGACAGTACAGTTACATTAAAAGTAGCTGTGTTCATCAAAATTAAAATTCTAAATAACCTTTTGCCGGGTCCACAACCCTACCTATATAGTGATCAAATCCCCAAGTATTGTAAACTGTTCTGAAGGCAGAAAAACCTTGTAGAGAACAATGTCCATAAGGAGGTAGTAATGCAGTGGGTATGCCAGTTACAAAATTACAATAAATGAACCTGCTAATTTTTGGACTTGCACTGGAGGAAACAAAGTGACCATGAAACCATTGTCATAAAAAGCTATTTCACTAATATCCTGCAGGGAAGGGAATCTACTGTCCCGACATGTGATACTAGTCCACACGACATGGTTGAATTTTGGGTCTAATTGCCAGATGTATCAGATGCGTTTTAAAAACAATTGATACCTCAAGAAAGTGCCGGCTACCAACTTCTCAGGGCAGTTAGGGATGGGCAATAAATGCAGCATTGCCAACATCGAAGATACAAACATAAAAAAATATATAAATGTTGCTGGGATTGCAACCGAGACTTCTTGACGTATATTAATTTTCTGCCACTTATCTTCACTGGTAGACCTCAAGCATAGAGCTCTGTTGAGTCAATCATCCATGATAGATATAAAGGGAGATGTTGCATCCTGAGATGCTCTGTGACATGGTGAAAGCCTTCAGTCTTGGAGAGTCAAAAAGGAGAAAACTGTGCTGATAACTTTTCCCTCTTAATAATGTTGACAGAGTGCATCATTTTTATTATTGCACATCATGTATAAGGAACGTTATGGGGGCAGCAGAGATTAGACAATTATATTACTTGTTGATAAAACAGGGATCAAAAAGCTCTATCTAATAACCTTACATGCCGGCATGGACTAGTTGGGCCAAATGGCCTGTTTCTGTGCCATACATCCTATGTAATAAATTCTGATGCATTGGAGACCCCGCCCGCCACACCAAAACTGTACGGGATTCTATTTTAATACATTCTATAGTTTTGCCAAGTGTTTAAAAAACTGATAATGTCTTCATCCAGGAAAGAATTTCCTCAAGATTGGTAAAAATCCAAGAACAAATCGAGCTATGACAATTGTTCCTGGCGAAAGGCTAGACATAACCTACATCGCTCCGTTCTTTTGATGAAAGCCTTCATAGATTTTTAACAAAATAAAAACAGAGTACTTTTGTTTCCATGTTTATCCAGAACAGTATTGTATAAGGACATGCATTTACAAATTAAACACAGCCTGCAGTAGAACACCATTAACAGTAACTCCAGCTGTACCTATATTAATAGCGGTTTCCTGCTTGTCTCCTGTCAGGATCCAAATTTTGATGTCTGCTTTGGATAATGTTTCTATGGTTTCAGGAACTTTGTCTTGTAGTCTATCTTCAATTGCTGTAGCTCCAAGCAACTGCAGATTCTATTAAAATGACATGAAAAGTAATTAGTAGCAGGACAAATAGATAAGCTTGTCAAAGGATTTATCTCAGATTATGACACTAAGTGCAACCATATGGATATGTGATTTGCAATTTTCAGCAAACTTGAATTCCACATTGTCAAACTTGTCGAGTTAACCACCAATAGCAATGTTTCTTGGTATGCTCGACTAAACTCAGAGGGTATACATTTTACAGCTGTTGAGTGACATAAAAATACAATACCGACTAACATTAAGATCCATTTGTTTCTCTCAAATATAATCAAGGAATATTTTTTAATGCAAGAAAAATCGCTGCCCGATTGCGCTGGTTCATGGACAATTAGTTTGGGGTAGGGAAAGTTGAACCATAAAATAAATTTGGAAAACTAGTGCAATTTGTGCCCGGATTGCTGATTACACTCAGAGCGTAAACTTTACCCCAGTCTTAAAGGTACATGTTTGATAAAATTTATATTAACACTATTGAACACTGCTTCAAAGTTCTCTTTTCTGGAAATAGAGAAACTTGACTGACTGAACTTCTGAACCATTTCAATCCTAATCCCCAGTTAAAACTGGACTAAAGCACTGTACTTATTCATAAGAGTCATTTCATTTTATACAACAGAAGGAGTCCTTTGGGGAAGTGTTTGCTGGTGCTGTTGGGGAGGGGTTAAACTAATATGGCAGGGGGATGGGAACCTATGCAGGGAGACAAAGGGAAGTAGAATACTGAATTCTAAATTTCTCCCTGTCCTCAGGTTTGCTGTGTTTTCTGGCCAATTTATATGCTGCTTCCTTGGATTTAACACTATCCTTAATTTCCCTTGTTAGCCACGGTTGAGCCACCTTCTTCGTTTTATTTTTTTACTCCAGACCGGCATGTACAATTGTTGAAGCTCAACCATGTGTTCTTTAAATGTTTGCCATTGCCGAAGCGCCGTTGACCCTTTAAATATCATTCGCAGTCTATTCTAGTCAGTTCACGTCTCATACCATCGAAGTTACCTTTCCCCAAGTTCAGGACCCTAGTCTCTGAATTAACTGTGTCACTCTCCATCTTAATAAAGAATTCTACCCTATTATGGTCAACCTTTCCCAAGGGGCCTCGCACAACAAGATTGCTAATTAGTCCTTTCTCATTACACATCACCCAGTCTAGGATGGCCAGCTCTCTAGTTGGTTCCTTGACATATTGGTCTAGAAAACCATCCCTAATACACTCCAGGAAATCCTCTTCCACCATATTGCTACCAGTTTGGTTAGTCCAATCTATATGTAGATTAAAGTCGCCCATGATAACTGCTGTACCCTTATTGCATGCATCCCTAATTTCTTGTTTAATGCTGTCCCCAACCTCACTACTACTGTTTGGTGGTCTGTGCACAACTTCCACTAGTGTTTTCTCCCCTTTGGTATTCCGCAGCTCTACCCGTACAGGTTCCACATCATCCAAGCTAATGTCCTTCCTTACTATTGTGTTAATTTCCTCTTTAACCAGCAATGCTACCCCACCTCCTTTTTCTTTCTGTCTGTCCCTCCTGAATGTTGAATACCCCTGAATGTTGAGTTCCCAGCCTTGGTCACCCTGGGACCATGTCTCCGTAATGCCAATTATATCATATTAATAGCTGCCTGCGCAGCTAATTCATCCACCTTATTCCGAATACTCCTCGTATTGAGGCATAGAGCCTTCAGGCTTGTTTTTTTAAACACACTTTGCCCCTTTAGAATTTTGCTGTAATGTGGCCCTTTTTGTTTGTTGCCTTGGGTTTCTCTGCCCTCCACTTTTACTATTCTCCTTTCTATATTTTGCTTCTGCCTCCTTTTTATTTCCCTCTGTCTCCCTGCATAGGTTCCCATTCCCCTGCCATATTAGTTTAACTGCTCCCCAACAGCACTAGCAAACACTCCCCCTAGGATATTGGTTCCGGTTCTGGTTCTGCCCAGGTGCAGACCGCCCGCTTTGTACTGGTCCCACCTCCCCCAGAACCGGTTCCAATGTCCCACGAATTTGAATCGCTCCCTTCTGCACCACTCCTCAAGCCACGTATTCATCTGAGCTATCCTGCGATTCCTACTCTGACTAGCACGTGGCACTGGTAGCAATCCTGAGATTACTACTTTTGAGGTCCTACTTTTTAAATTTAGCTCCTAGCTCCCTAAATTCACCTCATAGGACCTCATCCCATTTTTTACCTATGTCATTGGTACCTATATGCACCACGACAACTGGCTGTTCACCCTCCCTTTTCAGAATGTCCTGCACCCGCTCCAAGACATCCTTGACCCTTGCACCAGGGAGGCAACATACTATCCTGGAGTCTTGGTTGCAGCCGCAGAAACGCCTATCTATTCCCCTTACAATTGAATCCCCTATCGCTATCGCTCTCCCACTCTTTTCCTGCCCCTCTGTGCAGCAGAGGCAGCCACGGTGCCATGAACTTGGCTGCTGCTGCTCCCCACTGATGAGTCATCCCCCTCAACAGTACTCAAAGCGGTGTATCTGTTTTGCAGGGGGATGACCACAGGGGATCCCTGCACTACCTTCCTTGCACTGCTCTTCCATTCCCAATCTGGCTGTGTACCCTTTACCTGTGGTAAGACCAACTGACTAAACGTGCTATTCAGGTCATTCTCAGCACCGTGCATGCTCCAGAGTGAATCTACCCGCAGCTCCAGTTCCGCAATGCGGTTCGTCAGGAGCTGGAGGCGGATACACTTTCCGCACACGTAGTCGTCAGGGACACCGGAGGCGTCCCTGATTTCCCACATAGTACAGGAGGAGCATAACACGTGCCCGAGCTCTCCTGCCATGACTTAACCCTTAGATACACTTAAATTGGCAACAAGTGCTAAAAATTACTCAGAGATATAGAAGAGAAAAAAGAAAAACTACTTACAAATCAATCACCAGCCAATCACTTTGTTCACCATTTATAATGGGGAACAAAGAAATGGCAGACCAATTGAACATATACTTTGGTTCTGTCTTCACTAAGGAAGACACAAATAACCTTCCGGAAATACTAGGGGGCAGAGGGTCTAGTGAGAAGGAGGAACTGAAGGAAATCCATATTAGTCAGGAAATTGCGTCAGGGAAATTGATGGGATTGAAGGCCGATAAATCCCCAGGGCCTGACAGTCTGCAACCCAGATTACTTAAGGAAGTGGCTCTAGAAATTGTGGATGCATTGATCATTTTCCAGCAGTCTATCGACTCTGGATCAGTTCCTATGGACTGGAGGGTGGCTAATGTAACACCACTTTTTTTTTAGAAAGGAGAGAGAGAGAGAGAGAGAGAAAACAGGGAATTATAGATCGGTTAGCCTGACATCAGTTGTGGGGAAAATGTTGGAATCAATTATTAAAGATGAAACAGCAGTGCATTTGGAAAGCAGTGACAGGATCGATCCAAGTCAGCATGGATTTATGAAAGGGAAATCATGCTGGACAAATCTTCTAGAATTTTTTGAGGATGTAATTAATAGAGTGGACAAGGGAGAACCAGTGGATGTGGTGTATTTGGACTTTCAAAAGGCTTTTGGCAAGGTCCCACACAAGAGATTGGTATGCAAAATTAAAGCACATGGTATTGGGGGTAATGTACTGACGTGGATAGTGAACTGGTTGACAGACAGGAAGCAGAGAGTAGGAATAAATGGGTCCTTTTCAGAATGGCAGGCAGTGACTCGTCGGGTGCCACAGGGCTCAGTGCTGGGACCCCAGCTATTTACAATATACATTAATGATTTAGATGAAGGAATTGAGTGTCATATCTCCAAGTTTGCAGATGACACTAAGCTGGGTGGCGGTGTGAGCTGTGAGGAGGATGCTAAGAGGCTGCAGGGTGACTTGGACAGGTTTGGTGAGTGGGCAAATGCATGGCAGATGAAGTATAATGTGGATAAATGTGAGGTTTCCACTTTGGTGGCAAAAACACGAGGGCAGATTATCTGAATGGCGACAAATTAGAAAAAGGGGAGGTGCAACGAGACCTGGGTGTCATGGTACATCACTCATTGAAAGTTGGCATGCAGGTACAGCAGACGGTGAAGGCAGCAAATGGCATGTTGGTCTTCATAGCTAGGGGATTTGAGTATAGGAGCAGGGAGGTCATACTGCAGTTGTACAGGGACTTGGTGAGGCCTCACCTGGAATATTGTGTACAGTTTTGGTCTCCTAATCTGAGAAAGGACATTCTTGCTATTGAGGGAGTGCAGCGAAGGTTCACCAGACTGATTCCAGGGATGGCGGAACTGACATATGAGGAGAGACTGGATCGACTGGACCTGTATTCACAGGAGTTTAGATGAATGAGAGGCGATCTCATAGAAACATAAAATAAGTCCAGAACCAGGGGACAATGTCCAAGGATAAGGGGTAAGCCATTTAGGACCGAGATGAGGAAAAACATCTTCACTCAGAGTTGTTAACCTGTGGAATTCTCTACTGCAGAGTTGTTGTTGATGCCAGTTTGTTAGATATATTTAAGAGGGGGTTAGATATGGCCCTTACGGCAAAAGGGATCAAAGGGTATGGAGAGAAAGCATGAAAGAGGTACTGAGGTGATGATCAGCCATGATCTTATTGAATGGTGGTGCAGGCTCGAGGAGCCGAATGGCCTACTCCTGCACCTATTTTCTATGTTTCTATGTTTCGGGCATTTGCACCTATGCCAGCTCCCTGAAGGAGCTATCCATTAAGTCCCATTGCACTTTCCTCACCCCCATTCTATTTCAACTTTCTCTTTTTCAAATATTTATCTGCTTCCCTTTTAAAAAGTATTATGGATTTTGCTCCACCACTGTTTCTGGTCGGGCATTCTATGTGCTAATCCTCTGCAAAAAATGTTTCCCCCTAACCTCATCCTTCATTCCTTTGGCGGCGATCTTAAATTTCTGCCCCAACTTTACCAACTCACTGACCAGTGGAAAGTTTTGTCCCATGTATTTTATCAAAATCCTTCATAATTTAACACTTTAAAGAGATCTCTCCTTAACCTTATCTGTTCTAATGAAAGGAGCCACAGTTTCTTTAGTGACCTCCTAATAATTAAAGCTTCTCATCCGCGGTATTATCTTCCACTCACTCACCGTGATCAACATCCTTCCTGAAGTAAGATGCCTAAAACTGGACAATATATTTTAACTTATGGCCTAACCAACTATTTGTATAGGTTTAGCTCTTTGCTTTTGTAATCAATGCCCTTATTTGTAAAATGTATCCTGTCATTTTTGAAGATACATCAGAACCCTTACATTTTGTGCACATGTTCAATTACTTTTGATCGAATTGATAAAGAATTATACATAATTTTCATATGGATACATAACTATTCAAGTCTGATTATAGGAAAATGATTACCAAGACAATGGCACCAACATTGTACTATTTTTGTTCAATATCGATAAAATATTGTGTCTCTGAAAAATTGCAAGTACAGAGACTTGCAGTTAAGTGAACATGGTTTTTGCAGCCGGCCTTTTTTTGCCTTAGTGCATATTTTAAACTTAGTAGTGGCACACCTTGATTTTTATTTTTAATAGCCTCCATTTCCTATAATAGAGGTGATATTTGTATTGCACCAAGATTTTTATGGGGGGAGGGGGGCTGAAGAAAGAAGAAAATAGTTCAATCTTGTACATTTTTTTTAAGCTGGGGTGGGGTGGGGTGGCCAGGCTGAGTAACTGAACATTTGAATGCCTTCTCTGCCTGGTTACTGAGCCTTTACCCAACTTCTGAAGAGCATTCTAAATGCAGCATTTTGCTATTTTCCATTTTCCATACCAGTCATCCTTATGGCCTGTGTGGCAGTATCAATTTTGCATCAATTCATGCCAGATTATAGGGTCACTTTGAAATTGGCCAGGTCTTGGGTGTGAAAGGACTGTTCCAATCCACTGTGCACCCAGTGTCCTTACAAATTGCTTCTTATGCAGATTCATGTTCTGTTCTAATAACAATTCCTCATGCTACCATACAATTTAAAGCTACATGGAAAACTTGGCAAGTGTTATGGAGGCATTAATACTATAAGTATACCAGTAGAAAATAAAAATTCTGATGGAAAATCTAAAACAAAAAACAGAAAAAGCATGCATAAATATCAATTTAGAAATGTGTTGAAGGTTGCAACAGAGTGTTAGAATAACAAATTTGATGCAAGATAGTGTAAACTGCCAAAGTATGTTACAGTTCTATTGTACTGACAGCCATCAGTTATTCTCTGTGAAAAGGATTATACTTACTATGGTGTTGGATTCATTTAATTCATGTCTGGAGTACTTTTTTCACTGGAAACCAATAAACTTTAGTTTCTATGATTTAATACTGCCACCTTCTGGCAGATTTACTATTGGCCAAGTCAGAGTAATGGTATATTTTGAAATCCATCTATCGCTCTCCATCAGAATGATTTTTTAAGTGATATATGCAAGTTTAGAAGCACTGAATACACATTTCTTAAAAAACACAGGAATTTCCTGAATATCCTGAAAACAAATATAAAATATAATCCGAAATGCTAAACTGTGCTATAATTTGTAAAATTATTGCTTTTTTCCCCTCAATCAGTATAGTTTTAAACTGCCAATTACAGCCTATCTGGAAAGAGATATGTATAGAGGTAATACTCGTTCTTTCATAAAATTCAGTTCCAGTAATACCATGAAGGAAAACTTGTCAACAGCCTACTATTTTTAATTAAGCTGTCACGAGAATGACAATCTTCATCGGTTTATATCATGTGCTGATTAGAACACAATGAAGAGCAGTGATTTATAAATCACCTGTGCATTATTAGATCTTCACTATGAGTGGAACAGATTAGAGTGTCAGCCATGGCTCAGTTGGTAGCGCTCTTGTCTGTCAGAAGGTTTTGAGCATTTGAGCACAAAAATCTAGGCTGATACTCAGTGCAGTATTGAGGGAGCGCTGCACTGTTGGAGATTCCATCTTTCGCATAAGACATTAAACCCATGACCCATCTGCTCTCAGGTGGACGTAAACTATCCCATGGCAATATTTTGAAGCAGAGCAGGGGAGTTTTCCCCGATGTCCTGCTGAATATTTATCCCTCAATCAACATCACTAAATACATATTATCTGGTCATTATCATATTACTGTTTGTGGGAGCTAGCTGCGCGCAAATTGGCTGCTGCGCTTTGGGACGCTCTGAAGTTGTGAAAAAGTGCAAGTCTATCTTTTTCTTTCAGATATTTATATTGTACTGAGTAATAAAATGTGATCTCACGTTTGCAACAATTGTAATGATTAGCTGCCAAGATGGAACTTTGTTAAAGGGACAGGCCAAGTTTAAGACCAATGAGCAAGTACTCCCATATGGGCAAGTACTCCCATATGGGCACATCCTGAAGTTGTTAGAGGCTGACTGTTAAAAGAAGCTTCTGTAGGTTGACATCTGCTGGCAAATATCTGAATCTTGCCCTTGGAGAGTAGTCAGAAAAACCAGATGATGACTGGCTTTCTTTTTTCATACATTTAACATCTGAAGTGTGATAAATGTGCATCGCATAACTGATCTCGTGTGCAACTGGTCAGGGTAAAATTGACATTGTACCATTTTATGACAGGAGCGTTACACCATGTAGTACACAATGTATTAATTTACTGGTAAATTGGAGTGTAATGCATGAAGTATGATGGACGCCCTCAAAACCCTGGTGTTGTTCACTAAATCATGCAACACACAATGTACAATATTTTTGATCTCCTATGGAAGTGCTGTCCAATAGAAATTACTGACGAACCAGAGGTGTGGCGACAGCCGTTTAGCCACATGCACTGTTAGTAGAAATCACCTTGCACACTCACTCAATACAAGTAAAGTACTTCACACGTGTATGTTTACTTAAACATCTACCGCCATTCAGTGCAAAGCTTTGCAATTTTTCTCTTTCATCAAATTTCACTTAAAAAAAAATCAGACATCTTAGTTCAGCTTCATCAGAGTGATTGCTGAGAATAGTAAAAGGCTAGTCAAAGGAAGTGTGGGGCTAAAGCTGAGGTACTAAATGAATACTTTGCATCTGCCTTCACTAAAGAGAAGAGAATGCTGCCAATTTGCTGGTGCTGGGGGGGGGGGGGGGGGCGGTGAGATCTGGGAGAGGCTGGAGTCCGTGCAAAGTCAGGGAGGTGTTTTGAGGGCTAAAAGAGTGAAAGGGAGATATCTGGGAGGACTCGGTTTAGGGGTACTAGTTATGGTGGTATGGCAATGAGAAATTAAAGCATGGAGGGGGTCTAGGAGAATTGAAAGGTGATGGGGGCTGGAATGCCAAACTGTGAAATAGGGGCCAGAGAGGCAGAAAAAGAAATGGAACACAGATGCTGGCTGGGCACACACTAGTGGTGTAGCAGAATTGGCAGCTACGGTGAGAAGAAATGTCAGTTGCAGGAAAGAAGTGCTGTAGAGAAGGTGCATCCGAAAGGCTGTGGAGATGTTTCTAGATGGGCAGTGCATCACAAGTGCGCTAGCCTAGGAGAAAGCATACCGAAAAAAATTCAAGCAAAATCCTGAATCTGCGGACTAAAATATTTGATTTTTATATTTTTAAGCAAGCCTTCAGTCATTACACAATTCAAACATATCCAACCTAAAAATCAAATAACAAAAGCTAACTTGTCATTAGCTTCTCGTGGTCATCTAGGTAAGTCTACAGTAATAGTAAATCGGTAAAAAGAGTCTCTTTTTCTGCCCTTCATGTGTCTTATTCTCTCCTCTTCCTGCACTTGTTTCTCTGTTCTCTATTGTGTGTCCTCCTCTTCACACTTGTCACTCTCACCCTCCTCCTCTATTTTCTCTCCCTGCTGTTACCCCATTTCTCATATTAAACAAATTAGCACACTTAAAATTAATTGCAATATAAATAAATAAAGCCTAGCTCCAATTTTGCAGTGGGATATTTGGAGAAAATAAATCAAACAGGAATAATTACTACAGATTACAAAGACAATTCTTGCTAATTTAACAATGAAGCACTTCAATACAAGTACAGGCACATGTTGAGAACCATACCTTCGCACAGATTTTGTAAAATAAATGAAAAACAAGTTTAGAGTCTTGAGCAATGTTTACCTCTCAGGCACAAAGAAAAAGCAACTCCACAACCTCAGGAAATTTTAAAGCGATTTGCAGCTTTTTGAAGTGTAGTCACTGTGGTAATGTCGGAAACGTGGCAGCCAATTTGCACACAGCAAGGTTTCACAAACAGCAATGAGATAATGACCAGATAATCTGCTTTAGGTGATGTTGGTTGAGGGATAAATATTGGCCAAGACACTGGTAGAACTCTTCAAAATAGTGCGATGGGATCTTATGTCCACCTGAGGGGGCATACAGAGCCTTGGTTTAACGTCTTATCTGAAAGTCAGCAACTCTGACAGTGCAGCATTCCCTCAGTACTGCACTCCTGGTGTCAGCCTGGATTATGTGCGCACGTCCCTGGCATGGGACTTGAACCCACATCCTTTTGACTCAGGAGACGAGAGTACCAACCAAGCCACAACTGATAATCACCATCATCATAGGCAGTCCCTCGAAATCGAGGAAGACTTGCTTCCACTCAGTGATTTCTTAGGTGACTGAACAGTTCAATACGGGAAGAAGTCTCTGTCACAGTGGGACAGATAGTCGAAGGAAAGGGTGGGAGGGAAGACTGGTTTGCCGCATGCTCCTTCCGCTTGCTTTCGGCGACGAGACTCAAGGTGCTCAGCGCCCTCCCAGATGCTCTTCCTCCACTTATGCCGATCTTTGGCCAGCGACTCCCAGGTGTTGGTGGGGATGTTGCATTTTATCAAGGAGGCTTTGAGGGTATCCTTGAAACGTTTCCTCTGCCCTCCTGGGGCTTGCTTGCCGTGTAGGAGTTCCGAGTAGAGCGTTTGCTTTGGTAGTCGTGTCAGGCATGCGAACAATGTCGCCCGCCCAACGGAGCTGGTCGAGTGTGGTCAGTGCTTCGATGCTGGGGATGTTGGCCTGATGGAGGACGCTAACGTTGGTGCATCTGTCCTCCCAGGGGATTTGCAGGATCTTGCGGAGACATCATTGGTGGTATTTCTCCAGCAATTTGAGGTGTCTACCGTATATGGTCCACGTCTCTGAGCCATACAGGAAGGCGGGTATCACCACAGCCCTATAGACCATGAGCATGGTGCCAGATTTGAGGGCCTGATCTTCGAACACACTCTTCCTCGGGCGGCCGAAGGCTGCGCTGGCGCACTGGAGGCAGTGTTGAACCTCGTCGTCTATGTCTGCCCATGCTGATAATAGGCTCCCGAAGTATGGTCCACGTTGTCCAGGGCCGCGCCGTGGATCTTGATGACTGGGGGACAGTGTTGTGTGGCAGGGTCAGGTTGGTGGAGGACCTTTGTCTTACGGATGTTTACTGCAAGGCCCATGCTTTCGTACACCTCAGTGAAGATGTTGACTATGACTTGGAGTTCAGTCTCTGAATGTGCGCAGACGCAAGCATCGTCCACGTACTGTAGCTCGACAAGAGGTTAGAAACATAGAAAATAGGTGCAGGAGTAGGCATTTTGCCCCTTGGAGCCTGCACCACCATTCAATATCATGGCTGATCATGCAACTTCAGTACCCCATTCCTGCTTTCTCTCCATACTCTTTGATCCCTTTAGCCGTAAGGGCCACATCTAACTGCCTTTTGAATATATCTAACGAACTAGCCTCTACAACTTTGTGGTGGAGAATTCCACAGTTTCACAATTATCAGTGAAGAAGTTTCTCCTCATCTCAGTCCTAAATGGCTTACCCCTTATGCTTAGACTGTGACCCCTGGTTCTGGACTTCCCCAACATCGGGAACATTCTTCCTGCATCTAACCTGTCCAATCCTGTCAGAATTTGATATGTTTCTGAGATCCCCTCCCATTCTATGAAATTCCAATGAATGTTGCATGTTCAGCCATGAACTCATTGAATGGCAGTGCAGGCTTGAAGGGCCGAATGGCCCACTCCTGCACCTATTTTCTATGTTTCTATAAGCCTAGTCGATCCAGTCTTTTTTCATATGTCAGTCCTGCCATCCCGGGAATCAGTCTGGTGAACCTTCGCTGCACTCCCTCAATAGCAAGAATGTCCTTCCTCAGATTAGGAGACCAAAACTGTGCACAATATTCAAGATGTGGCCTCACCAAGGCCCTGTACAACTGCAGTAAGACCTCCCTGCTCCTATACTCAAGTCCTCTCGCTATGAAGGTCAATATACCATTTGCCTTCTTCACCGCCAGCTGCACCTGCATGCCGACTTTCAATGACTGATGTACCATGACACCCAGGTCTCGCTGCACCTCCCCTTTTCTTAATCTGTCACCATTCAGATAATATTCTGCCTCCCTGTTTTTGCAACTAAATTGGATAAGCTCACATTTATCTACATTATACTGCATCTGCCATGCATTTGCCCACTCACCAAACCTGTCCAAGTCACCCTGCAGCCTCTTAGCATCCTCCTCACAGCTCACACTGCCACCCAGCTTAGTTTTATCTGCAAACTTGGAGATATTACATTTAATTCCTTCATCTAAATCATCAATGTATATTGTAAATAGCTGGGGTCCCAGCACTGAACCTTGCAGTAACCCTATTAGTCACTGCTTGCCATTCTGAAAAGGACCCGTTTATTCCTACTCTCTGCTTCCTGTCTGCCAACCAGTTTTCTATCCACGTCAATACATTACCCCCAATACCATGTGCTTTAATTTTGAACACCAATCTCTTGTGGGACCTTGTCAAAAGTCTTTTGAAAGTCCAAATACACCACATCCACTGTTTCTCCCTTGTCTACTCTGCTCGTTACATCCTCAAAAAATTCTAGAAGATTTGTCAAGCATGATTTCCCTTTCATAAATCCATGCTGACTTGGACCAATCCTGTCACTGCTTTCCAAATGTGCTGCTGTTTCATCTTTAATAATTAATTCCAACATTTTCCCCACTACCTATAATTTCCTGTTTTCTCTCACCCTCTTTTTAAAATTGGGGTTAAATTAGCTACCCTCCAATCCATAGGAACTGATCCAGAATGTATAGAATGTTAGAAAATGATCACCACTGTATCCACAATTTCTAGGGCCACTTCCTTAAGTACTCTGGGATGCAGACCATCAGGCCCTGGGGATTTATCGGCTTTCAGTGCCATCAATTTCCCGAACACAATTTCCTGACTAATAAGGATTTCTTTCAGTTCCTCCTTCTCGCTCGACCCTTGATCCCCTAGTATTTCCGGAAGGTTATTTGTGTCTTCCTTCGTGAAGACAGAACCAAAGTATTTGTTCAATTGGTCTGCCATTTCTTTGTTCCCCATTATAAATTCACCTGATTCTGACTGCAAGGGACCTACATTCGTCTTCACTAATCGTTTTCTCTTCACGTACCTATAGAAGCTTTTGCAATCAGTTTTTATGTTCCCTGCAAGCTTACTCATACTCTATTTCCCCCCTGTTAATTAAACCCTTTGTCCTCCTCTGCTGAATTCTAAATTTCTCCCAGTCCTCAGGTTTTGTTGTTTTTTCTGGCCAATTTATATGCCTCTTCCTTGGATTTAACACTATCCCTAATTTCCCTTGTTAGCTACGGTTGAGCCACCTTCCCCGTTTTATTTCTACACCAGACAGGGATGCACAATTGTTGAAGTTCATCCATGTGATCTTTAAATGTCTGCCATTGCCTATCCACCGTCAACCCTTTTAGTATCATTTGCCAATCTATCCCAGCCAATTTACGTCTCATACCATCGAAGTTACCTTTCTTTAAGTTCAGGACCCTAGTCTCTGAATTAATTGTCACTCTCCATCTGAATGAAGAATTCTACCATATTATGGTCACTCTTCCCCAAGGGGCCTCGCACAAGACTGCCAATTAATCCTCTCACATTACACAAAACCCAGTCTAGGATGGCCTGCTCTCTAGTTGGTTCCTCAACATATTGGTCTAGAAATCCATCCCTTACACACTCCAGGAAATCCTCCTCCACCATACATTGCTACCAGTTTGGTTAGCCCAATCTACATGTAGATTAAAGTCACCCATGATAACTGCTGTACCTTTATTACACGCACCCCTAATTTCCTGTTTGATGCCATCCCCAACCTCACTACCACTGTTTGGTGGTCTGTACACAACTCCCACTAGTGTTTTCTGTCCTTTGGAGGTCTGCAGCTCTACTCATACCGATTCCACATCATCCAAGCTAATGTCCTTACGATTGCATTAATCTCCTCTTTAACCAGCAATGCTACCCCACCTCATTTTCCTTTATCTGTCCTTCCTGAACAATGAATACCCCTGGATGTTGAGTTCCCAGCCTTGGTCACCCTGGAGCCATGTCTCCGCGATCCTAATTACATCATGTCTGTTAGCAGCTATCTGCGCAGTTAATTCATCCACCTTATTACGAATGCTCCTCGCATTGAGACACAGAGCCTTCAGGCTTGTTTTTTTAACACTCTGTCCTTTTAGAATTATGATGTAATGTGGCCCTTTTTGATCTTTGTCTTTGATTTCTCTGCTTTCCACCTTTCTTCTTCATCTTTCTACCTTTTGCTTTTGCCCCCATTTTACTTACATCCGTCTCCCTGCATAGATTCTCATCCCCCTGCCGTATTAGTTTAAACTCTCCCCAACAGCACTAGCAAACACTCCCCCCAGGTGCAGACCATCCGGTTTGTACTGGTCCCACCTCCCCCAGAACCGGTTCCAATGTCTCAGGAACTTGAATCCCTTCCCTGCTGCACATCATTCCTCAAGCCACATATTCATCTCAATTATCCTGCTATTTCTACTCTGACGAGCACGTGGCACTGGTAGCAATCCTGAGATTACTAACTTTGAGGTCCTACTTTTTAATTCAACTCCTAGCTCCCTAAATTCAGCTTGGAGGACTTCATCCCGTTTTTTACCTATATCGTTGGTACCTATATGCACCACGATAAATGGCTAGTCACCCTCCCCCTCCAAACTACCCTGCAGCCGCTGCGAGACAGGTCTTGGATCTGGCCTGGAGACGACGAAGGTTAAAAATGTTCCCACTGATTCTGTAGTTCAGTTCCACTCCAGTAGGGAGCTGGTTGAATGTGAGGTGGAGCATTGCAGTGAGGAAGATCGAGAAGAGGGTTGGCGCGATGACACAGCCCTGCTTGATCCTGGTCCGGACGTGGATTGAGTCTGTGATGGATCCATTGGTCAGGATCACGGCTTGCATGCCGTCGTGGAGCAGGCGAAGCATAGCGACAAACTTTTGGGAGCAGCCAAAACGGAGGACGACGCTCCATAGTCCCTCGCGGTTGAGTGTCAAAGGCCTTTGTAAGGTCCAAGGCGGCTATGCTGTTCCCTGCATTTCTCTTGCAGTTGTCACGCCATAAAGGTCATGTCCATTGTACTCCGTAGTGGACGAAAACCGCATTGTGACTCCAGGAGGAGCTCCTCAGCCACAGGGAGAAGACGGTCAAGTTGGATTTTAGCAATTACTTTCCCAGTGGCTGATAACGGAGATTCCTCTATAGTTACCGCAGTCGGACTGGTCCCCTTTTTATTTAAAAAAAGGTAGTCACGATTACTGCATCTCTGAGATCTCCCGGCATGCTCTCCTCCTTCCAGATGAGAGAGATGAGGTCATGCATTCGTGCCTCTCCGCCATACTTTAATACCTGAGCGGGGATTCCATCCACTCCCGTTGCCTTGTTCTTGAACTGGCGGATGGCCTTTTCTACCTCTTGCAGGGCTGCAGTTTTGCTGAGATGGTGGCGGGTAGCAGCTGCGGAATGGAATCGCGGACACTCGAGTCAAAGACAGAGTCTCGGTTAAGGAGATCTTCGAAGTGCTTCTTCCAGCGGGTCCGGACAGCCTCGGTGTCCTTGATGAGTGTCTCCCTGTTCTTGGCCAGCAGTGGGGTGGGGCCTTGGGAGTTTGGGTCGTAGATGGCCTTGAGGTCACGTGTTTTTTTTGTTGGATCTTGGCATTAAGCCATCTGTAATGCTGCTTTGCTGCTCCCAAGTTGGGTTGTTGTTTTAGGTTCAGAAATGCCCTGCGCTTGAGATTAATTAGCTCTTGGATCATCTGGTCACTCATCAAATCAGTCCTGGTGTTTCCTGGTTGAGAGATCGAGCGTCTCTTCGTAAGCACTGGTTATGGCGGCCTGGAGGGCAGACCAAGCGCTGTGGACATTCTGCGTCTCGGGGTCATCAAGGGTCGCCAGGTTAGTAGTGAGGCGATGGCTGTATAGGGCTCTCTTAGCTGGGTCTTTGAGTGCCATGGCATTGAATTTTTGCGGCACTGCTTCTGCTGCCATCGTCGCTTTGCGGCTATATTGATATTGATGGAATGGATTAGGCGGTGGTCCGTCCAGCAGTCATCAACTCCTGTCATGGCGTGGGTGATGTGCATATCCTTGCGATCCCTGGCTCGAGCGATGACATAGTCGAGCAGGTGCCAGTGTTTGGAGCGAGGGGGTAGCCACGATGCCTTGTACTTGTTCCTCTGGCGGAACAAGGTGTTAGTGATGACAAGGTCGTGTTCTCGGCATTTTGTCAGGAGCAGTGTACCACTGGAGTTGGTTTAATTAGGAGGTGGAAAAGAGAGTGAGAGGAAGCTTGCTGGGAATATAAAAACTGACTGCAAAAGCTTCTATAGATATGTGAAAAGAAATAGATTAGTGAAAATAAACGTAGGTCTCTTGCAGTCAGAATCAGGTGAATTTATAATGGGGAACAAAGAAATGGCAGACCAGTTAAACAAATACTTTGGTTCTGTTTTCATGAAGGACACCACAAATAACCTTCCGGAAATACTAGGGTACCGAGGGTCAAGTGAGAAGGAGGAACTGAAGGATATCCTTATAAAGCGAGAAAGTGTATTAGGGAAATTGATGGGATGTGAAGGCCGATAAATCCCCGGGCCTGATAGTCTGTATCCCAGAGTTCTTAAGGAAGTGGCCATAGAAATAGTGGATGCATTGGTGATCATTTTCCAACAGTCTATCGACTCTGGATCAGTTCCTGTGGACTGGAGGGTAGCTATTGTAAAGTTTATGAAAGTTTATTCCGGCAAAACTTGCAACTATTTTTTGGCGCAGTCGGCCACTAAAAGAATCGGCTGCAACTCTACAACTGCGCCAAAAATCGGCAATGTGGAAAATTGAGCCCATTGCTTCCAACAACGACAAGCAATCCAATTTCCAGGCATGGCTCTTGAGCAGAAAAGTGGAAAATGTATGTTGGCTTTTGCAAATAGAACTGTCAGATCAGATCAGTGCTGACAATTATGCTAAAGTCTACGAAAACCAGAGAATGAGAATGTAGTGCGAATGGCAGTGATTCAGTGCCCAAAGTTAGAGGTAGAGGCTAAAAAGGTAAAAGGTTGCAAGAGCGTGACATCCTGGCCTCACTCAGGAACTAGCTTCAAATTATTTGGTGAGCTGTCAGAGATGGTAGCTCTGGGTGCAATGTGAATCTTAAATTGATTCTCAAAGATTTTGTTTATAGTTGGTGAACATTCAGAGGTCTTAAAAAGACAGAAATAACTTTGGATATTCTCTGTTATTTCTCAACAGAATGCGCTGATGAGCCAAATGTTTATCCAAAGATAGATATGCAAGTGTTGTAGTTCAGAAAGATTGCCATGTGGATAAACATCTGGGCAGGTGATTGCCTTGTATTGGAATTCAGTCCCCAAAACGCAAAAGCTCAGAACCTTCAAAATCTGTCATTGAATTGGCACGTGAATGAAGGTATCCTTGAAGTTAACTACAGCCATCAATCTCACAGACTGTTTAGATAACCGGAGAAAGAGTAACCATTTAGAAAGTTTTTGTTGAGAAGGTCAACATATGCTTTTGTCCTGATTTTTGGAGACCACAAAGTAATGAGAATAAAATCCCATTCTTTTCTGATCTTACACTCACAAATATGTTGGTAGCCCAGGTATGTTGTCATCTTTTACACTCAAAGCCAAGTAAGCTGACGGATGACTCATGAATCCTGAGGAATACCAGGAATATGAAGGATAGCTCCACTATCAGATTTCTTACCCAAGCTCCTGGACAAGTCTGCAATCACAGCTATCTTTCCCCTACCAGGGTCAGGGTTAGCTTCTTGGTGCCAGCCTCGGGATCAGTCTCAACCTAGCCAAGCTTGTCAACAGGCCAAACCATGTTCTTAAGACTAGGGAATCTACTGCAGTAATGAGACAGTCCATAATCAACAGGATAGAAGATTCCCCAACAGCTGTGCTATTTTGAAGCAGAGCAAGGACCTCCTGGGAAATGGCTATGGACTCTGAAAAAGGTAGCAGGCAGAATCAGAATCCGTGGAAGGAAAATACAAATAATATCGTAAAGGGCACCAGGTTCTGTTTCCTTGGACTATAATCATGTCCTCCCCCCAGTCAGGAATGCATTCAGATCATGTGTCAAGGGGGAAACATGACATATGGGGGGTCCTTTTTGTGGATTGACAAAGTGTGACACTGATAGCATTTTTGAAAATGTTCTACAGACCAGATTATCCTGCACACATAAAATAAGTTACAATCAATATAGGGAGTTAACTTGCTTGACAGAATTTGATGGATAACATTTTTCATGAAAAGATTAATGCTCGTAAAGTATGTTCAAAGTTTGATCTTAGTTGTACAACTCATAACACTGATCGTTTACAATATCAGGTTTCTGACAATAATAGGACCTCTTATTGTTACCCTTGATGAAATCTGATAATGCTTCAGCTATAATGCTATGACATAAATACTAGTTGCTTACGGCTCTCTCAACTACTAAAATAACACCCTCTTCATAATGCATTTTGAGTTAGAACTCAAAAAAGTGTCTGAAATACTTACTTTTTCAATCAGTTCATAACTCTCTTCAAGCTTCAGTATCCTGTTCTGCAGTGCAGTAGAAGCACGCTGGTACACTTCCAACCAATTTCGGTACATCGTCTCTGAAATCTCAGTAACAGTGAAACACAAGGTTCTCAAACCTGAAACAGTAAAAGTCAATGTTACTAAACTTTATATTTACCTTCAAATACAAACTAAGTATACTTTGACATGTTCTAATGTAACGAGAATAGACTGTAAGCGTTTAATGTAAACAATGGATGTAACATCAAATTATTGATCAGAAGAATTTAGAAATCAAGTAAGAGCTCATTCATTTCTATAAAATCTTGGGAAATAGTTTGCAAATTATAGCTCAAAATTCTCACTTGTTTCCATTATAGCCTTCAGTTTCATTGAAATGATGAGTAATTTGTTTTAAGTGATAAAGCATATGCTATGAACTTGGTTATATTACTCGACAACAATTTCTCTTCTACCCAAGCAAAATACTGCAGATGCTGGAAATCTGAAATACAAATAGAAAATGCTAGAAATGCTCAGCAGGTCAAGCAGCATCTGTGGAGAGAGAAACAGTTAAAGTTTCAGGTCGATGACCTTTCATTGGAACTGGAAAAAGTTAGAGGTGTAACAGGTTTTAACTAAGTAGAGGCAGGGAAAGGGGAAGGGGAGGAAACAACAAGAGAGGTGGTCTGTGATAGGCAGTAGTCTCTCTTCTACCGCTTGGTGATACCAATCAATTGGAATACTGCCAGCTTTTGGTAATGAGCAGGCAATACAAGAAACATTACATGCAGGTCTTCAGCCAGTCATCCCTGCCAATAGATAGAAACAGATGAGAAATCTTAAGTACAGAAATGAGGCCACAGTATGAATCCCGAAGTCTCACAAAGCACTAGATAATGAGGCTTAATTTCTAACCTTTCTTCAAATCAGCCAGATCAAAACAGTTTTACCCTTTCCCCATCGTAAAGCTGTTTTTACATTGCACAAGATCCACACTAATGCTGCCGGTTCCCCAGGGGCAGGGCACATACAGCCAGTTACAAGTAGAATGCACGCTTGCCAGGACGCATTAATATAATTAGCCCAACAGGTCGTCTTGGCAGTTGGTTTTTAAAAATCCTGGCAGGTTTCCATGCTGTAAGCTGCACAAAATCTACGATTTTGGAAATGGATACACTACCATCAGTGTAAATAAAGCTTTAGTGCCTGACAAGTTAAAAATTACGGATTTTCAATCGGCCTTTTTGTTTTTGGCTATTTGCAAAATGGCACCAAATTATCAAAACCTCAATGGTTTTGAACATACTTCAAAGCAAAACCGCAAATTTGAACTTTGAATAGATATTTTCATATTCAATTTTGAATGCTTTTTGCGGAATAACTGGCAATGATTGGTGCTGGAGTTTTATTCTGCTGAAATTCACTTAGCAGATCTGGATTTTTAATAGGAGGCTTGTAAAAAGGGAACAGCAATAAATCATAGGTGATTTTAACCTCCATATTGATTGGACAAATCAAATTGATCAGGGTAGCCTTGAGGAGGAGTTCAGAGTGTATGTAAGGGATGGATTCCTTCAGCAGGATGTAACAGAACCAACCAGGGGGCAGGCTATCTTGGATCTGGTCCTGTGTAATGAAACAGGATTAATAAACAATCTCCTAGTAAAGGATCCCCTCGGAATGAGTGATCACAGCATGATTGAATTTCAAATTCAGATGGAGGGCGAGAAAGTTGGATCTCTAACCAGCGTACGAAGCTTAAATAAAGGAGACTATGAAGGTATGAGGGCAGAGTTGGGTAAAGTGAACTGGGAAAATAGATTAAAGTGTAGGACAGCTGATGAACAGTGGCGTACATTTAAGGAGATATTTCACATCTCAAGAAAAATATATTCCAGTGAGGAGGAAAGGGTGTAAGAGAAAAGATAGCCATCCGTGGCTAACTAAGGAAATTAAGGATGGCATCCAATTAAAAACAATGGCATACAAAGTGGCCAAAACTAGTGGGAGGACAGAAGACTGTGAAGCTTTTAAAAGCCAGAAAAGAATAACTAAAAAAATGATTAAGAAAGGGAAGATAGACTATAAAAGTAAACTAGCACAAAATATAAAAACAGATAGCAAGAGTTTCTATAGGTATACAAAAAGGAAAAAAAAAGTGGCTAAAGCAAATGTTAGTCCTTTAGAGAACGAGACTGGGGAATTCATAATGGGGAACATGGAGATGGCAGAAACTCTGATCAAATATTTTGTATCAGTCTTTATGGTAGAGGACACTAATATTCCAACAGTGAATAGTCAAGGGGCTGTGGAGCGGGGGGGGGGGGGGGGGCGGTGAGGGAGGAACTTAACACAATCACAATCACTAAGGAGGTGGCACTCAGTAAGATAATGGGACTAAAGGCAGATAAATCCCCTGGACGCGATGGTTTACATCCTAGGGTCTTGAGAAGTAGCGGCAGGGATTGTGGATGCATTTGGCTGCAATTTACCAAAATTCCCTGGATTCTGGGGAGGTCCCAGCAGATTGGAAAACTGTAAATGTAACACCCCTATTTAAAAAAGGAGGCAGACAAAAAGCAGGAAACGATAGACCAGTTAGCCCAACATCTGTAGTTGGGAAAATGTTGGAGTCCATTATTAAAGAAGCAGTAGCAGGACATTTGGAAAAACAAAATTCGGTCAGGCAGAGTCAGCATGGATTTATGAAGGGGCAGTCATGTTTGAAAAATTTGGAGTTCTTTGAGGATGTAACGAACAGGGTGCATAAAGGGGAACCAGTGGGTGTGGTGTATTTGGACTTCCAGAAGGCATTTGAAAAGTGGCCACATAAAAGATTATTGCACAAGATAGAAGTTCACAGGGGTGGGGACAATATATTAGCATGGATTGAGGATTGGCTAACTAACAGAACAGAGAGTCGGGATAAATGGTTCATTCTCTGGTTGCCAACCAATAACTAGTGGGGTGCTGCAGGGATCGGTGCTGGGACCCCAACTATTTACAATTTATATTAATGATTTGGAAGAAGGGACTGAGTGCAATGTAGCCAAGTTTGCTGACAATACAAAGATGGAGGAAAAGCAATGTATGAGGAGGACACAAAAAATCTGCAAAAGGACAGACAGGTTAAGAGAGTGGGCAAAAATTTGGCAGATGGAGTATAATGTCGGAAAGTGAGAGGTCATGCACTTTGGCAGAAAAAAAATCAAAGCGCAAGTTATCATTTAAATGGAGAAAGATTGCAAAGTGCCGCAGTACAGCGGGACCTGGGGGTACTTGTGCATGAAACATAAAAGGATAGTATGCAGGTACAGCAAGTGATCAAGAAGGCCAATGGTATCTTGGCCTTTATTGCAAAGGGGATAGCGTATAAAGGCAGGGTAGTCTTGCTGCAGCTATGCATGGTATTGGTGAGGCCACACCTGAAATACTGCATGCCGCTTTGGTTTCCATATTTACGAAAGGATATACTTGCTATGGAGGCAGTTCAGAAAAGGTTCACTAGGTTGATTCCGGGGATGAGGGGGTTGACTTGTCAGGACAGGTTGAGTAGGTTGGGTCTCTACTCATTGGAACTAAGAATGAGAGGTGATCTTATTGAAATGTATAAGATTATGAGGGGGCTTGACAAGGTGGATGCAGAGAGGATGTTTCTACTAATGGGGAGAGACTAGAACTAGAGGGCATGATAGAATAAGGGGCCGCCCATTTAAAACAGATGGAGAAATTTCTTCTGAGGGTTATAAATCTGTGGAATTCGCTGCCTCAGAGAGCTGTGGAAGCTGTGACATTGAATAAATTTAAGACAGAAATAGACAGTTTCTTAAACGATAAGGGGATAAGGGATTATGGAGAGCAGGCAGGGAAGTGGAGCTGAGTCCATGATCAGATCAGCCATGATCTTATTAAATGGCAGAGCAGGCTTGAGGGGTCGTATGGCCTACTCCTGTTCCTACTTCTTATGTTCTTAAACAAATTTTGAAGGGGGTTTAAAATTTTGGATGTCTGCTAGTTATTTAATTTTGTGCAAGAAATGCTAAGACTCTTTACGTTTCTTAAAACATAAGCTTCAAAAATCTGCACTGTTGTTTCCACCAATATAACACCTATAGTAAATTATGGTTGCAGCAGGCTCTTGGAGACAAAGCAGACAAGTGGTGTGTACCTTCTCCTCCAGTTTGTGTTACTATGTTAAACTGTATTGATTTTTAACCAAAGGCTTCATTGCTTTCTCAAGACTTGATTGATGGCTTATACCTCATTCTTTGGTGGCGCACAAAAATGGCATCAGGATACAAACGGCAAAAGAATATGAGCCTTTAATTTTTTTAGAAATGCCAATCCTTGAGATCAGACACAGGATGCTTGCTAGACTCACAGGCAAGGCAGCCAGCCAAAGCAGTAACTTTGGGAGATGGCAGTTGCAGTGAGAGCCAACTCTCAGCTCCACAACAGATCAGTGCCACACAAAGTTTGATGATATGATCAGGATAGCCAAGGTATGAGAACTGCCACTATCTTATTTTCACTTTGGCATCATTGGATTCCCTTCAATGGAATAACCAGTCTTCATTCCTATTGTACCATAGCTCAAAGGACCTACAACTTTTTCCACTGTTAGCAACTCTCATCGTGAGCCCTCCTTACGCAAGGTCCCATTGTACACCAACCTCTGACGTTTCAGCGTTCCTCTTGCAACTGTCCATCTGATTACATCAGCTGTCTACTGCCACCTGGGAAATCCTTTCAGATGTCCACTATCACCTACTGATGTTCCAGGAAAACTACCAAGCCATGCCTGGGGCTGAGGTAGACATAAGGAAAAATATATATATCTAAAAAATATATTCTATATATTTTGAGGGCAAGGCTATCAACCTCCAGGGGAGGCAAAGGTCAATGGAACAGGGTATCCTTAGTGAAGCAAAGCTGCTGAAGGCACCTCAAAATCTGCAGATCCTAAAAGCTCATTGTGGGGTGGCCTCATTCTTCTTTGATGCTGTCTTACTCTACTTTGCCTGCCTGCCGCCCGCCTCTCTCTCCCCCCATCTCCTCCTCCATCAGCAAATAAGAAAACCACCACTTAGAAATCCATGCTACTCAATCGTATCTTTATACTGTGGGCAGGTATAATAAATAGGCTGGTGACCATAGAGACCCTCACACTGGCATTTTGAAATATAGTTTAGTACATCCCCAACCCTAGCCCTCCAAAACAAATTCTCTAAAGCTGCAGACAAACATGAGAAATGGGGGAAAAAAATTGCAGTGCTGTAACTACCTTTAATAAGTTTGCTTCTGCTGGTCTGGATGACTGTGCCTTAGTTACATGCATCTAATGATGTCTAATGTTGATGCACAGCCTGGGGCCTCGGATTCCCTAGGCCAACCAAGGGACCAGAGGAAACTGGTCCCATCAACATTCATGAGCTCTCAAAGTGCTTTGTGTTGCCTTTTATATTTGAAATTTGGCACTATTAATGCGGATTTACGGGGCCAGAGTGAATAGTTTGAATATCAGCTATTTTACCAATTATTCAGGCTGTAGATTATTTTATTCATTACTGTACCTATCAATTAGACTTTGGTTTCTGTTGTGTTATAGTTATATACAAACACTCACTTTGATAATCCAATAGCCTTAAGCTTCCGATAGCAATAACTTATGTTTAAGATTATGCACACCAGTGTTTTAACCTCAGATTTTTCTATGCAGCTGAAATGATTGTCTTGCACAAGCATTTTAGCTTCAATACTTCATTCCAGTAAATTAATTTTAGAATTACAAATTGACAGTTGTAATTATTATCAAAGCCAAAATACTTCAGCTTGGACTTGAAGCTGACGAAAGTCCAATTATTTAGTCTGTCTGATGTTACCTTGCATTCTTACTTTTATGGATCATTCCAACAGTCGCTCAAAGATTAAGACACAAATTAGCTTTGGTCTTTTATGAAGTAGAACAGATAGCTGGAATTTAGCTAATAGTGTAGTTTAGCTGCTCTGTTAATTTATAGATGTTACATTTTACAGTAGAAACAGGTGCATAGTTTTCAATTTGTAGTGTGTGAGAAATTGCTTTCAATTACATCAAGGCCTAGGTTTGCGCTCATAACACCAACAAATAAACCATTCATTTTAATGTTTTACCACTGGGATTACTGTTGAGAAACCTAGGCCTAAGTAGTCATAGTGTAAATGCAGCCTAAATCCAGCATCCGAGAAAAAAGCAGCGAGATGCCCTGGAGGAGACTCTTACTCCACTTTGTTTCAGATCCAGTTTAGGCCTTGATGGTGCAAAACAGTTTTGCACCAACAGTAAACTTGTGTGCATACACCGCAAAACTAAAGGCATAATTCTAAAAGGTCAGAAATGCAGAATGGTGAAGAACTGGAATGGTATCATCTATATCTTCAAAGTAAATAGAACAAAATTACACTATCATTTATTGTACATAATGACCAAATATATTGTTAACATATTGGCCTGCAGTTTCCGCTCGGGTAAAATGCGCCCAGAATGCACTGAAATCTGCGCCGGCTTTGCGGAGGTGGAGTTAGACCCAGGTTTCTGCTCAAGATCATTATCATAAATCCAAAACTAAAAACTTCAAATAATTAGCGTAATCGAGCAGCATAATCAATTATTGACTGGAACCTGGCCAATTAGGCTTCAAGATTAATGATTTCAACTAATTTAAACAGAAAATGTGTTCAAGTAATTGTTGCAGCTGAAGAAACAGGCCAATCAGGGGTTTGAATTGACTGCTGGGCACAGGTCTTATATAACAAGGGCAGATCAAGGGAGTGAATTTGAACTCATTTAAAATTAATTTAAAGTAATTGTAGCATCAGTAGGAGGAACCTAGCCGAGTGAGGTTGCAACTGACTGCTGGTCATTGTAGCCACAGGTCTTTAATTATGGATTAATGTGACGATGGATGCCTTTTGCTCAATGTGATGATCACCACCCAACGGGTGCAATCGGCGGAAACAAACTATGTCAACTTGGGAGCATGGCCAGTTTTGTGGGCGGGGACTGCTTTGGGCAAATTGACTTTTGAACCAGCCTAAAAGATCACTGAAATCAGACGTAAATGGTTATGGGCGGAACTCACTTGTGTTTTAAGTCATGCAATCTTCTGCGCTCTTTTCATCCATTGCACCCAGACTGCGCTGATATCTGGGCAGAAACCAAGTGGAAACTCCAGGCTATTGTTTAAAATCACTAGATCTTTATTGTAAAACAATCGGATACACACTAAAATACAAACCTTCTGTAGCAAACTGCTCTAAATGCTTCAAAGTAATGTCCTTGTATCTTGAACTGTCAGACAACCGCTCATAAATAACAGTATCCTGTAAAATAAAATCATGTTCTGAAATACAATTTCATCACTTAACCTGCATATTATACCACTTCAGGTTCACACTAGTCATTATATAGCGTCGTAAGAGGGATGTTCCTGTCCCAACTGCCTGTCGATTGTCAGAACTACTACAAGTATAGAATTTGATTATTCCAACCAAGGATGTGACAATTGTTGCTCAGCCCCTCCTATGAAAAGGCTCAGCTACATGTGCCCAACGGCATGTGGCGTAAAGACACGTGCCCTTGCTGCAACAATAATCGGAGTCAGGGACATGCTAGATGATGGAGGAGTGGGATGGATGTTGCTGGCAGCATTAGCCATCTGGAAGGCCTGGCCACCTCGAAACTAAAATCTCTGTCCGGCTCTGATTCTGCTCGGTGCATTGAGATGCAGCAAGTGCATACAGCAGTTCCATCTGATCTCATCCCCTTTCAGATGAGGCTGCTCATTGGCACAAATCCCAAAACCTCCCTCAGGAACCTCTACCTCAAGGCTTGGGCCTGGTCTTGGAAACTCCCTATGTGCCATTGCACTCTGTATAGAAGGCTTTCCTCTATTCACTGCAGTTACGGATGCTACACTTGCTCATCCTAATCTTCCACACAGGGACAACATCCTGCTGACTGGAGCCAAGCGTGCCAGTGCAAAGCCTTGCACCTGGGAGATCCTCCCCAGCACAACTGGAGACTGCTGTATGGTGCAGTGTTGTCAAATTCATATCTGAGTGACACCTCTATAAACCCATTGTGGCATCCAAGCCGAATCCATTTTCATACATACATATCGTGCGCCAGAGGTTGCAGCCCCTTTCCATTACTTGAACAGCTGCTCCTCATCCTTTGGCTGCATTTTTCATCTACACACTTCATTTTTAGTTATCCAGTGTGTTAAGAAAGGAATAGATTAGAGGACCTCCTGGTGTGTCTGCTCCAAGGCCTGGCCAAATTTACCACCCATCGACCCAGGAGTGATTGTATATTGGTGCAAAGCAAGATATACTTTCTTTAAAAGTAAAAAAACCCAACACAGGTTGAACCTCTCTTATCCGGGACTTCCTTATCTGGCACCACCCCTCGTCTAGGACCATTCCCGGCCGGCGGGTGGCGCATGCACAGAATGTGACCATCAAAATCCTACTCACCAATATAATCTTTCTCCTCAATCGGCTGTCTCCTCATCGCCCTGCTGGAACTCCTGCAGCCACAGTCCTTGGGCCGGCCACACCTCGTTCCGGGGGATTCACCGACTCTTCGGGGCCCCCTGCACACTGATTGACTATCAATCCAGCCAACCAGCGCGCACACACACACACACACTTACCCCAGCAACAGCACTTAAAGGCACAATCCACGTGACCACCCCTCATCCGGCAAAATCCCTTGTTCAGGACAGGCCAGATGCCGAGGGTGCCGGATAAGGTTGGTTCAACCTGTAGTACAGCTAGTAGAAATAAAACTATATGGCTTTCTTTCTGGATCAGGACCAGATATAAATTTGAGTGCACTGATTGGAAATCAAAGACAATCATCCTGCCAGAAGTTATAAAGTAGTAAAATGCTTGAAAAACAACCCTGAAGTTGCTAACATCGTGCAGCAGTACAACTTTATTAAGCTTCTATTTAAAACCGCCAAAGAGTGACCAGTGCTCTTTTGAAGTGTATTCAAGATGGGTGAGTCAACATGACTTGGATAATTTAAGCTTGATAACATAAAATTCAGAAATTCCAGATTTTTGCTCTGTACGAGAAAATAATTGACCCAAATTGATTATAGAATTATTAAATGTCATATGTAATGAGTTTGTTACCAACATTACTGATCAACTGCAAATGAAAGAATTATTTGAACTCTGCTCAAAAAAAAACAATCTTTGACCCCACAGGGCGGTAGCTAGCAAGCATAATCTCCAACCGCCCTTTACTCTCAAGTCCTTGAACGTGTTGTCGCCTCCCTAATCCGTGCTCATTTTTACTGCAATTCCATGTTTGAATCCCCCAATCCGGTTTCTGCTCCTGCCACAGTACCGAAACTCTCAGTCACAAATGACATCTGATGCGATGGTGACAAAGGTAAACTATCCCTGCTTGTCCTTCTTGACCTGTCTGCAGCCTTTGCTATGGTTGACCATTCCATCCTCCGCTAGTGTCTCTCTACCGTCGTCCAGCTGGGTGGGACTGCACTCGCCTTGTCCCATTCTTCTCTATCTAATCATAGCCAGAGAATCACCTGCAATAGCTTCTCTTCCTGCTCCCACACCATTGCCTCTGATGTGCCCCAAGGATCTATCCTTGGCTGCCTCCTATTTCTCATCTACATTATGCCCCATGGCAACATCATCCAAAAGCACAGCATCAGTTTCCACATGTGTGCTGATGACACCCAGCTCTACCTCACTACCACTTCTTTCAACTCCTTCACTAAATTGTCAGGCTGCTGGTGCGACATCCAGTACTGGATGAGCAGAAATTTTCTCCAATTAAATATTGCGAAGACCGAGGCCATTGTCTTCGGTCCCTGCCACGAACTCCGTTTAGTCACAGATTCAATCCAATCTGCCCGAAGTTGAACCAGATTGTTTGCAACCTTGGTGTCCGACTTGACCCTGAAATGAGCTTCCAACCACATATCTACGCCGTAACGAAGACCGCCTATTTCCATCTCTGTAACATCGTCTGTCTCCGCCCCTGCCTCAGCTCATCTGCTGCTGAGACCCTCATCCATGCCTTTGATACCTCTAGACTTGACTATTCCAATGCACTCCTGGCTGGCCACCCACAGGCTAACTTACGTAAACATGAGGTCATCCAAAGCATAGCTACCCGCATCTTAACGCGCACCAAATCCCGTTCACCCATCACCCCTGTGCTTGCTGATGTACATTGGCTCCCGGTTAAGCAATGCCTCGATTTTAAAATTCTCATCCTCGTTTTCCATGGCCTCACCCCTCTGTATCTCTAATCTCCAACTCCGAGATATCTGCACTCCTCTAATTCTGCCATCTTAAGCATCCCTGATTATAATTGCTCAACCATTGGTGGCCGTGCCTTTTGTTGCCTACGCTCCAAGCTCTGGAATTCCCTTCCTAAACCTCCCCGCCTCTCTACCTCTTTCCTCCTTTAAGACGCTCCTTAAAATCTACCCCACATGCCCTAATTTCCATAGCTCAGTTTCAAATTTTGTTTTATATAATTCCTGTGAAGTGCCTTGGGATGTTTTACTATGTTAATGGCGCTATATAAATACAAGTTGTTGTTGTAGTTTGCTCAGTGCAGAGGCAGCAGCAGCCAAACTGAAGTTGGAACATGGCAAAAACAGAAGGAGAACTTTTTAAAACTGAGGATTAATCTATGCAGCTACCTTAGATATTCTTAGTATGCTTGAAACTAGCCAACATAGTACTTGTTCAAACAACCACACTGTTGTAATGCAAATAAAAAATTATTAATTCGTCACACCCTCTTCGTAGTGATCAACTTATCTAAAAGCTCAATTTCAAGGACAAAAATTTGACGATTATCAGACATGATCGACATAAGGATAGGGATTATTTATGACATCTTTACGCAGTGTAGGCCATATATAATTTTAGATCGGTGTAGAGCAAGATATTAAAGATGGCACTTAATTTGAGAAACCAACTAAATCGGATAAGGCAGGACTGCTCATATTATAGAGTACATAACTTATTCACTTTGAGTGGAATCTAGCAGCCTCCGAATTGCATGCTTGCAGGTAAGGAGCTTAATATTTAAGCCACCTAGCATAGAATGGAAGGCGGTCATGTGGCTCACCCATTCAGAGGAAGCTATAATACCCTCTATACAGTATCTCGCTTTAAAAAAAAAAAAAATTCATTCACGGGATGTGGACAAGGCCAGCATTTATTGCCCATCCCTTGAGAACGTGGTGGTGAGTCACCTTGAGTGGTTTGCTAGGCCATTTTTCAGGAGGCAGTTAAGAGTCATTCACATTGCTGTGGGCCTGGAGTCACATATAGGCCAGAAGGACGTCAGATTTCCTTCCCTTAAGTAAATTAGTGAACCAGATGGGTTTTTACAACAAACCAATAGTTTCATGGTCACCATTACTGATGCTAGCTTTTTAATTCCAGAATTTAAATTCCCCAGCTGCCATGGTAGGATTTGAACTTGCGCCTCTGGATCATTAGTCCAGGCCTCTGGATTATGAGTCCAGTACCATAACCACTATGCTACCGTGCCCGGGTGAGCTGCTTTAATATAATCACGGCATTCTATTTTGGGAAAGTAATCTCCATTTGCCGGCCACCCTCCCACTCTTGGATCAGGGAGCCAATGTCCTTGGCTGTGTTGGGCTTCACTTCATTACAAATATCCAGAAAGCAAATTGCTAGAGTTTGGCTCTCATGTTTACACAACAGAAATTAGCTCCCTTATTCCAAAGCTAGATTTGGCCCACAATGTTGCAAGTTCCTTGGAACCAGATTTCCTTGTGGGCCAGGAATAGCATGAGTGTTCCTTCAGGCTTCACAAGGAAGTCTTGGGCCTCCCCTGAATCAGGCTGCCAACCTCCCTCCCTGACCTCTTCTCCGCACCCCCCCCCCGCTCCCGACCTCCTCTTCCTCCCCCCACCCACCTCCATCAAACGCGATTCACCTTCCCCAGTGCTTCACTGCACTTGCCTGGTGCCGAAGACCATTCCCCCGGGTGTGGCCTCCGAGCCGCCTGATTGTAACAGCCGCCTCCCGCCTATTTCCAGGCCATTTTGGTCAGGAAGTCGGGAAGTGGCATGATATTGAGGTCGGTCCGTTATCAGCTGAGCCTCCCTACTGCTGCTCACGGGCAGGCCAGCCACTCGCTAAGCCCTGTTCCCACCTGGAATTAAAAACCAACTCCTGTATGTATTCCCAACAGTTAGAAGTTTCGGTTTGCCTTAGACATTCCCTCTGGTACTGTGGCACTTCCCACTCCTGAACTGAACTGGATTCTGCATCGTTCACACGTGCCCTAACAAGCTTCAAGAATTTGTTTTTGGAGGTGTATGGGGAAAAAAAACACTGGGTAAGACAAAGGCAGAAACATATTATTGAGATGCTTTGTTTCACAGATAGCAATAAAAAAGATTAAATTGCTAAAAAGGAAAAAAAAATCAGAAATGGTGATATAATGATACTAGTTACTTTGGTGGTCATTTTTAGAGGTGGAGTTGATTGCAGAAGTGCTTTTCTTCATGCATCATGAAGATATTACAAAGAAATAGTGACAGTTGGTGGAACTAAAAACTAAACATATTGAGAAGGTGGAGAAAATTACTTTGCAACAGTGCAGTGGAAGAAATAAAATACATTTCCTGAAGTATAGTCAAAAAAAATCTGAACTATACATTTAACCATTATTGACAAAAGTATTTCACACCAAGAATAAGACTTTAAAAAATCATAATGTGGGAAACAATTTGCACATACATTATCTCGATTGGATACAAGTATACTAATACATGTTTATAAAGCAGTTTGTTTCATCGAATGAAAAACAGACAAGAAACTTTCTATTTTTAGCATTTGTACAGTATATTCAGCCTTGTTTTACCAGTCATTGAAATATTAAAAATTTCATTGACTTAAATTACTATATTCCACTTAACATTAGCAGACAGGAAAGGGGAAATCACCATCAACAACCATACTTCAGCAAAATTCAAGTTCATGATCAAATCACACCTTCCAAACAGCATTAAATAATACCCATGAAGATTGAGGGGGGGGAGGTAGGGGAAGACTTACCGCTCCTTTACAGTAAAGTCGCAGCTTTCCTGATGGCATACGGACAATCACAGACATCCGTTTTCTATTGCTGTAAGTAAACAGACCATGATCAGATATTTTCTTTATATAGGCATCAAAACTATAGTCATAACTCAATTTCTTTTTAAAATGGGGCCAAGTTCCATTCACTCACTCAAATAATGCAACGTTAGAGCACTTGTACATAAATAGTTTATGTCTACTGCTCAAGGAAGAAATTATTTAATATACTAATTGGGGCAATTTATTCTGGTGAGCTTCAACATGGTAGGTTTAACATCTAGGCGTGTTACTTGCATTGCAGTGACTGTGAAACTTAGTGTCAGCTCATCATCATCATAGGCAGTCCCTCAAAACGAGGATGACTTACTTCCACGCTGAAAAGGGATGAATTCATAGGTGCTTCAATGAAGGACCTAATATTCCAGATCCTGAACTATATCTTAAAGGGTGCAAGATGCCGGTGCGTGGATTTAAAAGAAAATTAAACGTGTGGTGGCCGTTGCACACCAGCCACTACACGAGCTTGACAGACTAGGTTTTGGTCCAGTGGCAAGGATTAACCAAGACGACTGGAGACCTGCTAGGCTGCACGGACCTAGCGCGCACATATCACAGCGTGGGCTGGCCCGTGCTGCCCCTGGGCCCATGTCTCTTCTGGCCCCAAACTCACACCTCTCCTGGGATCTGATCATATCCCTCTATGAATTCTTGCCATTCCTGCACCCCAACCTCGCCGCTCCTGCTGTACCTGCCCGCTCTGCAGTCAGCCGTTGCCCTCCTGCAGCAGCACGCGCTGCTCCCTGCAGTGGCATGCCTCCGCACGCTGCTCCCTCTAATGGCTCCTGCCTGCTGATGGTCTTGCAGGCTGGGACCGCACCGATTTCCGGGCGGCTCGGCCCGGAAATCGGTGCAGTCCCAGCCTGCAAGACTGCTCTCTCTAATGGCCCCGGCCTGCTGATGGTCACCTACTCTATGGCTGTCAAATGGTAACTAGTATCTCTCCCAATGTTCAATGAGCTTGTTCAGTGAATGGCTGAGCCACAACACTCTCCGCTTCGATTTGAAGTCTATGCTGAGTTTTTGAAGTGAACTTTAAGCAGGGGCACTACAATTGGCCTCAGTGCTTCTGGATTAAGGAGGGGCAAATTGGACTGCTTTTCATTCTTGATCACTATTCAGGGAGGTTGTGTCTAGTTGAAACGCCTGATTTGATTGGTCCCATTGGAGGACAAGACCAGATTTCTAATTCGTGCCCTTGGAAGACAAGACACCCAACAGTTTGTCTGGAATGTGTAATTTGATCCTGCCTGCTGGAGTAATCAAGATCTTTGCAATGTGTAATTTGATCCATTCATTGTGACAGCCAGGTTCCAGAGTGCTCAGTGCTGATACTACTACTTTCATAGAACAGACATGGCTCACCCTCCCAGGATAGGAGCACTCACACTGCTGAGTTCAAGTAGGAAGGGGGGAGACCATGGAGGGATTTTAACGAGGATGAGAATTTTAAATGTTGGTGTATGTTTTTTTTGGGCGCGCGGTCAGTTTAACGGATGTGCAGCCCATGCAAAATTTGGCGCATGTGCAAAATCTCTTTCAAAAGCTGGTAAACAACTTGCGCGGGACCAACGGTCAGCTGCGCAGCCTGGCAACTTAGCGGGACACTGACCATGAGCCAATGTAGGTCAACGGGCACAGGGGTGATGGGTGAATGGGAGTTGCTGCGTGTTAGGATACGTGCAGCAGAGTTTTGGATGAGCTCAAGTTCACAGAGTAGAAGATGGGAGGCTGGCCAGGAGAGCATTGGAACAGTCGAGTCCAGCAAATAACACAAGTGTAATGTTATGCATGCTGTACGACCAACACCGAAAACACTACAAAAATAAAATACTGCAGATGCTGGAAATCGGATATAAAATCAGAAAATGCTAGAAATATCAGGTCAGGCAGCATCTGTGGGCAGAGAAACCAGAGTTAACGTTCCAGGTCAAGTACAAGTAAATCGTTGTTACGCCTGGAAGGAGTGTTTGGGGCTCTGGACAGTAGGAAAGGAGGTAAAAGGGTAGGCGTTGGGGAGATCAAATGTAGATTGGGTGACCGTTTTGCGGAACACCTCTGTTCAGTCCGTGACCCTGAGCTTCTGGTTGCCTGTCATTTTAATTACTTGCTCCACTCCCACTCTGACCTGGGCTTCTTACACTGTTCCAACAAAGCTCAACATAAGCTCGAGAAACAGCACCTCATCTTTTGAGTAGCCACTTTACAGCCTTCTGGACTCAACATAAAGTTCAAAAATGTTAAACCCTTTTTTTTTTTTCCCATATGGCAGCTGTTGATGATTCTGCCATTTCCATTTACACCTCTTGTAGACTCTTGTTTTGTTGCTTTACTTGCTCATTATGGTCTCCTTTTGCTTTGTACTATCATACCTTTTGTCATTTAATCACTCCTGCCGGATATACAGGGGCCGAAATTGTCTTCAGCGGGAAATTGGGGAGGGTAATTCGAATAAACTGAAAAATTTCCACCCGGCAGGAGTCAGAGGTAAGAGCCGGAAAATTCGTCTCCAACTCTGACACCGCCTCCCAGTGCTTTAGGATGCTGTTGGAGGTGGTATCGGGACGGGATCAGGTATGGTGCGGGGGCAGTGTCCATCACCGCTGCGCTAATCATGTCAGCACAGCGGTAATGACATCAGCGTAACACGGGCGTGCCGCAACGGCCCTCCCCTTCACTAAAGGGGAGGGACGCTGAGAGACCTACATCGAGCACACTGGGCCACCAGCGAGGGTTTCGGCCAGTCCGGCCGAATCAGCAGCTGCCACTGTGCGCCCTCCCCTTTAATGACAGCCATACCATCCAGCCATGGGCAGCTTCCTGGCTCTCGAAGCTGTCCGTTGCACCGACTGGCGACACCTGCACTCCCGCGGGGTGGAAAATGGGTCGCCGCCGGCCGGTAACAGGTCTGCATGCCGGATGCGGTGGAAATTCGGGGCGCGGCGGAAACCCGTTCCCCCTGCCCCAGTCCGGGGACAGTTCAGATGGGTTGACCGTGCCACCCGCCCCTGGGCGGAAAGACCTTATCGTCCTGTTACCACCTCTTAAAGTTGGTAACAGGCCTTAAAGAGGGCAATTTCTCCTCCATAGTTATGTCGCAGATCAGCCATGATCTCACTGAATGGCGGAACATGCTCGAGGGGCCGAACAGCCTACTGTTCCTTTTGTCAAGGCTCACACATGAAGAATGGTCAGGGTAGTACTGGACTCACTGCGGCCTGCTGAACTGTTCAGAAACTTTACAGCCTTCCAATCGTAACTTTAGAATTTATCCACAGCTCCCATTTTCTCTCGGGCATTCTGTAACTATTTACACCTCCTCTGGACACATTATTTATTTCTATACTTGTCCCTTTAACAACTCCTTATGCTTTGCACCATCATCGCTTTTGTCATTTAATCACCCCTGTCCTCAATCTCATCACAGATCTTTCTCTTTTGTACTTTCCCTGTCTCTGTACTTGTTTAAAAAGCAGTTCATCTCTCATTTTCCAGTACTGATGAATGGATCAGGTTGATGACCATTCACTTTTGGCCACATTTTGCTGTAGCAGGGCATCAAACGGCCTCTGCTATTAGTTAGACTTGCCCCCGCACCCATCAGCTCAAGAGAGTAGCAAAAATAAACATTAGTCCCTTACCATTGAGGCAGGAGAAATTATGGGGAATAAGGAAATGGCAGAAACGCTAAAAAAATATTTTGCATCTGTCTTCACAGTAGAAGATGCAAAAAGCATACCTAAAATGGTGGGGAACCATGTGTCTAGTGAGTGTGAGGAACTTAATGTCATTAAAGTAAGTAAAGAAAAAGTACTAGAGAAATTTTTGGGACTAAAAGCCGACAAATCCCCTGGACCAGACAGCCTATATTCTAGGGTTCTAAAAGAGGTGGCTGCACAGATAGTGGATGCATTGGTTTTATTCTTTCAAAATTTCCTAGATTCTAGAACAGTCCCAGTGGATTGGAAGGTAGAAAATATAACACCGCTATTCAAGAGAGGGAAGAGAAAACAGGGAATTACAGACCAGTTAGCCTGACATCAGTCATCAGGAAAGTGCTGGAAACCATTGTTAAAGAAGTGGTATCAGGGCACTTTGATAATCATAACATAATTCAGCAGAGTCAACATGGTTTTTTGAAAGGAAATCATGTTTGGCAAACTTTAGAGTTTTTTGAGGATGTAACTAGCAGGGTAGATAAAGGGGAATCAGTGAATGTAGTATATTTGGATTTCCAAAAGACATTCGATAAGGTGCCACATAAAACGTTATCACACAAGATAAGGGCTCATTAGATTGGAGGTAATGTATTAGCATAGATAGAGGATTGGTTAGTGGATAGAAGAGAGAGGGGGGATAAACGGGTCTTTTTATGTTGGCAAGCTGTAACTAATGGGGTGCCGCAAGGATCAATGCGGGTGCCTCAGCTATTTACAATCTATATTAATGACATAGATGAAGGGACTGAGTGTAATGTATCCAAATTTGCTGGATACAAAACTAGGTGGGACAGTAAGCTGTGAGGAGAACACAAAGCATCTGCAAAAAGCTATAGATAGACTAAATGAGTGGGCAGTAAGGTGGCAGATGGAATATCATTTAGGGAAATGTCAGGTTATTCACTTTGGTAGGAAGAATAGAAAAAGAGAATATTTTTTTAAATGGTGAGAAACTTTTAAATGTTGATGTTCAGAGAGATTTGGGTGTCCTTGTGCAAGAAACAAAGTTACCATGCTTGTACAACAAGCAATAAGGAAGATAAATGGCATGTTGTCCTTTATTACAAGGGAGTTGGAGTACAAGAGTAAGGAAGTCTTGCTACAATTGTACAGGAGCTTGGTGAGACCACACCTGGAGCACTGTTCAGAGTTTTGGTCTCCTTACCAGAGGAAGGATATACTTGCCTTGGAGGCAGTGCAACAGAGGTTCTCCAGATTGATTGCTGGGATGAGGAGAGATTGTGTAGAATGAGCCTATACTCTCTGGCATTAAGAATGAGGTGACCTCATTGAAACATACAAGATTCTGAAGGGGAGTTACAGTATAGATGCTGAGGTTGGATTGTCGAGAACTAGGGGGCACAGTCTCACGCTAAGGGGTAGGCCATTTAACAGAGATGAGAAGGAATTTCTTCACTCAGAGGGTTGAGAATCTTGGAATTCTCTGCCCCAGAGGGCTGTGGATGCCGAGTCTCTAAATATAGTCAAGGCGGAGATAAATAGATTTTGGGGGTCTAGGGGAATCAAGGGATATGGCAATCAGCCGGGCAAGTGGAGTTGAGGTCGATGATCAGCCATGATCTTATTGAATGGCAGAGCAGGCTCAAAGGGCCATAGGGCCTAGTCCTGCCCCAATTTCTCATATTCTTAAACAAATTTTGCCAACTAAGTTGCTGGAAATGCAAGTGGATAACGGTGCAGCAAGGGAAACAGAGCATCTGGGACCTGAATGAGTATGGCAACCAACAGGATATCTCCTTAAACAATGAGATTCATGGATTGGGATATAAACAGTGGCAGGACTGAATTAAAGCAACCAAATTCAACAGCAAATCAAGTAAAAGAAAGAAAGTGGGGAGAAAAAAAAATTTATATAGCGCCTTTCACGACCACCGGATGTCTCAAAGCGCTTTACAGCCAATGTAGTATTTTTGGAATATAGTTACTGTTGTAATGTAGGAAACGTGGCAGCCAATTTGTGAACAAGCATCCACAAACAGCAACGTGATAATGACCAGATAATCTATTTTGGTTGTATTAATTGAGGGATAAAATATTGGCCAGCACACCAGGGATAACGCCCCTGCTCTTCTTCGAAATAGTCCACCTCCATGCAGACGGGGTCTCGGTTTAACGCCTCACCCGAAAGTCAACCTAGATTTTTGTGCTCAAGTCTCTGGAGTGGGACTTGAATCCACAATCTTCTGACTCAGAGGCAAGTGTGCTACCCACTGAGCCACAGCTGATAAAGATTGGATCAAGAGAGACAAAGGAAAAGAGACAAAGGAAATCAGAAAAAAAATGAAAAAACAATGAAATTTTTTAAAATCTCAGAACAATTCACAGCCTGAAGATGAGAATCCACACTTATTAGTTCATTTTTGGTGCCAGAAAGGTTGAGTGGCAGTCATTAACACTGATCACATTGTTAAAAGAATTGTTACACTTGTAATTACTAGCCTTAAATAGCGGTGGTGGGTTTAGTTTGCATCTACCTGTGCAAATGCAGCAATTTCACACCATTCAATGCATTTCCATGGTGAGGCAGACATACCGAAATGCCATTTACACGAAGCTAATGGCAGAGTAGCGCAACTGGGACAGCAACATTTCAATATTCACATTTAACTGTGCATCTGCCCTTCGCCTGAAGTTGCTGTACCATTTAAGCATAAATAATGGCGAGTGTCATGAGCCTCATCATTATTTTTGACTGCAAAATCTGGCCCTTTGTTTCTTTTTCCGCAAATGCTACCTGTTCTGCTGAGCATTGCAATAAACAAATCAGTGTTTTCAGGAAGGGCAGAGAACCCATAACCTTATGACTCGATACACGAGAATGCTAACACTTAGCGATGGCAGATACCTGTCTGGGTTTCTACACAAAGTTTTACATTTTTATAGCTACTTCAATTTGCATGTCCAGAAAGACTGTTCTCTTATCTGTGACCTGGATCTTGAAACATTTACTGTTACAAAATGGATTCTGTATAGGAAAAGTGGTCAGACAAAAGTGAAGTTAGTTTTTTGGGGGATTTAAATCAGAAATCATACCGCCAAATTTGATCTTGACAGTAATTTGATTCTTTATTAAAATACTTGTTAGTTGCAAACATTGCAACTAGAATTGCTTTTGCTTATGAAAAGCTCATTCCTAAATAGTTGATGGTGTTTGTGGATAAATAACCATAGTTTAAGCGAGTCCCCCATGCTCACTGACCTACATTGGCTCCCGGTCTGACAACAGCTCGATTTAAAAATTCTCATCCTGGTCTTCAAATCACTCCATGGCCTCGTCCCATCCTTTCTCTATGCATCTCTAATTTTGGCCTCTCTCTCTCACACCCGATTTTTATCACTCAACCTTTGGTGGCCGTGCGTTCAGCTTTAGAGGCCCTAAGCTCTGGGACTCCCCCTAAACCTCTACCTCTCAAAGACTGTCCTTAAAACCTACCTCTTTGACTAAGCTTTTGGTCACCTGTCTGAATATCTCATGTGACTCAGGTGTCAAATTTCTTTTTGATAACGCTCATATGAAGTGCCCTGGGACATTTAACTAGGTTTAAGGTGCTATATAAATGCAAGTTATTGTTGTCACCTCAGCTGAGCAGTGACTGTTCATGCTCAAATATTAATATTGAAGTGTTAGATTTTATACATGCTACTGTAGTAGCTGCATAGTAAATACATATTTAAATTGTTCTTTAATTGTGTTTCTTTTCCACTAACATAGCATATAGGCCCCAAGTTTCCACATGATTTGCTCCTGATTTTTAGGAGCAACTGGTGCAGAACTGAGTATCTTAGAAATCGGAATTCTCGTCATTTAGTTTGCTCCAGTTCTAGTCAGTTAGAATAGTTTCACTTTGGAACAGAATTTCTTTTTCAAAAGGGGGCGTGTCCAGCCACTTACGCCTGATTTCAAAAGTTTCGTGAGTGAAAACTTACTCCAAACTAACTTAGAATGGAGTAAGTGAAGATTTTTGTACGCTCGAAAAAACCTTGTCTACACTTTAGAAAATCAGGCGTAGGTTATAAATCCGGCGTAGGGAATGGTGGGGTGGTTTAAATGGAAGTTTACAAACATTAAACACTTCAGTTTTACAAATAAAGAGCCATCATCAATAATAAATGATAAAAACATCAATAAATCAACCAATAAATCAATCAAAAAAATTAAGAATTTTTTTTTTTAAATCAATAAATAAAACATTTTCTACTTACCGACTGCAGCACTGGGAGCCCTCCAACAGCGTGCTGGTATGCCGCCCCCCCCCCCCCCCCCGAGTGTGTCTCTGTCAGTGTCTCTATCTCTGTCTGTCTGTGTCTCTCATTCTCTGTCTGTCAGTATCTGTTTCTGACAGCGGGGGGAGGGGGGGGGGGGGGGAAGAGGAAGAAGGAGATTGTGGGGGGGGGGAGAAAGAAGATTGTGTTGGGGGGGGGGGGGGGGGGGGAGAAAGGAGGGGCGGGAAGGAGAAGGGGGAGGGAGGCTGAACAGGCCGGGCCCGAGACTTCGGGCAGGGCCCGTCCCCAGCACCGGATTTACAGGTAGGTGGTGTTGGGTCAGGTCGGGGGGAGCGTGGGTCGGGGGTGGTGGTGGGAGGGTGGTCGGTTCGGGTCGGGGGAGGGGGAGGGAGGTCAGGTCGGATCCAGTCCGAGGGTGGGGGGGAAGTCATGTCGGGTCCGGGGGGCGGGGTCCAGTCCAGTGCGGGGGGGGGAAAGAGTCGTGTCGGGTCCGGAGGCGGGGGGGAGCCGGTGTCAGGTCTGGAGGGGGGGGGGGGGGGGAGGAAAGAGGGAGAGCGTGAGTCGTGTCGGGTGGGGGGGGAAAGCGGGAGTCAGGTCAGTGTCAGGTCCAGGTGGGGTGGGGGGGGGGGAGGAGCAGGAGCTGGCCGTGGGAGGAGTGAGGCCATTAGGCCAGGGCTAGGGGCTGCGTGCTTCGGCCCCTCCCACACAGTTTTGGGCGCCTGGAGCTACTGAACATGCGCGCCCATTGTAGCGTGCATGTGCAGAGGTCCCGGCACTGTTTTCAGCGCAGGGACCTGGCTCCGCCCCTTACAGTTCCTGCTGCGATGCGCCGAGGGCCAGAGGACCTGCAGGGAGGTGGAGAATTTGGAGGGTTTTTTTTGCCGCACTTTGTGGCGCGAAAAACGGGCGTCCATTTTGGGACAGCGCCGTTCTAGGCGTGGCTCGAAACTTGAGCCCATAATGTTTATCCCACATAAGTTAAATCTTTAAATTGAATTCTCAGTTGAAGTGCCCAAAAAATTTCTTCCTGCTGCTGACTCAAAGAAGCCTAAATCATTTTCTTTCTAGCTGTGAATGGAAGTAAACCTTGTACCCCGGGCACAAACTGGAAAGAATTATTTGCAGTATCTGCCTCCCTTGCAGAGAAGAGATTTACTGCCCATTTTGTGCTTTTCCAGTTTCAGTCTTATTTCAAGAAAAGTTGTCTTTTCAATATTTCTTACATGCTTTGGAATATCATTAACCATGTACCTTCCTACAGCTTTTAATTTGATTTAGTTCGAGACCTTAAGTTGTAGCAATGTTTGAAAACATAATATTGTTGAACACTACAAATATAATCTTGACAATTCAGTTAAGTAGCTGCTGCAAAATGCAAATATGCTTGATATAGCAAACAGTTTTCTGGCTGAAGACTCCTCGCATAAAAAATGCAAAAGCACCCACATTTCCCCTCATGAACATCTACATGAAATACAACTCGCACCATAAATGGATTCTGTGCACTCAGCTGCAAGTGCAAAATGAACACGGCTGAAAACAAGATTAATGCACATAGAGTATGCCCACACTATCCAAGGTTTTAAAAAAATTATGTGGGTATATGGGTAAGTTTGCCTTGTGTATTTTTATCCCTTTTCTTTGTCCACCAGGTTTGGCACCTTCAGCTGAGAAGATGCATGGCCTGCTCCCAAGTTGCTGCAATTAGCCCCTGTATGGAGTTGAGTCATTGAGGAAATTGTAAATAAGGATTTTGATGTAAATATATTGTAAGACAGAGAGCGGTGACCGGAGTGAGAGCTTGTAGGAGAGATATTTCAAATGCATAATGTATTTTCTCTTTCGTAAAACCAATTAACTAACATGCATCATTTGATTTTTTTTTTGTTCATTCTTTCAATGTGGGCATCACTGGCAAGGCGGGTATTTATTGCCCATCTCTAACTTCCCGGAGAAGGTGGTGGTAGGCCATCTTCTTGAACTGGTGCATACCATTTATTCTTTCTAAGTCACTTCAGAGGGCAATTAAAGGTCAACCACAGTGTGGAACTGGAGTCACATCTCAGCGAAGACAGTTGGTTTCCTTCCCCAACAGGTCATTAGTGAACCAGTTGGATTTTTATGGCAATCTGATAACTTATCTTTTAAAAAAAAAAAAAATTGACTTCAAATTTTCACACTGTCATGATTGAATTAATGACTGGATTATGAGTCCAACAACATAACCACTACACTAATTTAAATAAGATACATTAACTTATCAGAATGCAGTAATGGTAATAAAAAAAATATATACATGGTCAAGTCAGGAATGTAATCATCATTTTGAACAAAAGCTAACTTTGGTACTGTCCATTCATGATAATCACTGAGTTGTTAAGTGTTTTCACCACAAATGTATAAAATATAATTATGCAGACATGTCAAATTTATACACCTTAGTCTCAGTGCAGACTACTAAAATGATGAATGCTGCTTCAGTCTTCAAGGTTTGGTATGTTCATTCTTACAATCAATTGGTTGATAGTTTCCAGGAATCAAATTACAGCATCATTTTGCAACCAATAGTTTTAAAAATGGTCACTATTTTGTCACTTGATTATTGGTGCATTTAAACACTATTTACTCAAGTATGTTGGAGTGCTGCTCAAAGGAGGGTTGCCCTTAGAAGCGAAAAACAAATCAGTTGCATGATAAAAACTATTTTGATGGAAAGTGCAAAATGACCATGATCTGCACTACAAATCTGCCTTCGAAGAATCAGCACTCCCCTAGCTAAAAGGGGTCAAATTACATTTAATTTCTCTTGCAACTGAAAAACACTGGGGCAAATTTCCCTGGGGAACTTTTGTACCAGTGAGTGATTTTCATCCTTATAGCATTAGGAGATTTGGCACTGGATAAAAAGTGTAGGTACATTAGTCAAAATTGAGGTGGTGCTTTATGCTCAGCATGTGGTTATCCTCTCCTAAACAAGGACATAATAGTCATATATTAAACCAGCTTTCCAGTGATCAAGTAGCACAGCATTGCTGTCATTTTTCAAGGCTCTCTGCTGCTGGCATCCTTGTATGTTACACCAATCAGTGGCCTCATTTAATTTAATCAGGGTGTTGTAACTCATGCACAAGCAGCTACTTGGAGCCACTGGTGAGAAAGTGTCTGCAAGTTCACATTTTTGTGGCGGTGGATGCCTTTGACAGATCAACTACCTCAAGCATTCCAGACACTCCCCAATGACATATTATGCAATGTTTATGGCTCCCTTATTAATAAAAAAATTGTAAAACATCTTTAAAGACACTTCAATATGTGTTTTAAAGATGATTTTGTAAAGGGCTATATTAAAAATGATACGTCAATCCAGACGGTTGCTTCCATTGGGACATGAGACCATCAATAATGGTTCAGATTTTGCTGTCCGTGGCGAAGGAACGGTGCTTGTCGCTCACCATGCCGACAGCTGCCCACAAATCTTTTGCAGGCTTCAGAGCGCAGACTTTCTCACTTCTTCAATATCAAAAATGTTGTAGACATTCAACTGCCCTCTGAAATGGACAAGCAAGCCACTCAGCTGTACCAAACAGTAACAAAGTATACTAAGAATTAAACCCAATGGACCACCCAGTATTGAACTAGGCACTAGATATGAAAGGCACACCCAGTCCAGTGCTCATTAACAGCAGGGGACTTGTGCCAAAAAGGGCAATAGCTTTCCCAAAAAGCAAAATATTGCAGATGCTGGACGCCTGAAATAAACAGAAAATGCTGGAAATGTCTGTGGTGAGAGAAACAGAGTTAATGTTTCAGGTCGATGACCTTTCATCAGAACCACAGACTAGTCAAGCAACAGCTTACTTACAGAATCATACCTTTCAGTCAACATTCCAGACTCCTCCATCATCATCCCTGGGTATGCCCTGTCTCACCGGCTGGACAGAGGTGTTGGCACAGTGGTATATATTAAGGAGAGGGTGGCCCTGAGAGTCCGCAACTTTGACTCGAACCCACAAAGTCGCATGGCATCAGGTCAAACACCAATCGCTTCGCTCAGCTGGTGAATCACTACATCTCCATGTTGAACACCACTTGGAAGAAGCACTGAGGGTAGCAAGGGTACAGAATGTACTCCAGGTGGGGGACTTGAATGTGCATCATCTATTGGACCTCAACTATTTATAATCATATCAACGACATAAATGAAGGGACCGAGTGTATTGTAGCCAAATTTGCTAACAATACAAAGATAGGTGGGAAGGCAAGTTGTGAGGAGGACACAACGAGTCTGCAAAGGGATATAGATAGGTTAAGTGAGTGGGCAAAAGTTTGGCAGATGGAGTATAATGTGGGAAAATGTGAGGTTATCCACTTTGGTAGGAAGAATAGAAAGCAAATTATTTAAATAGAGGGAGACTACAGAATGCTGCAGTACAGCAGGATCTGGGTGTCCTCGTACATGAAACACAAAGTTCGCATGCAGGTACAGAAGGAATTAGGAAGGCAAATGGAATGTTGACCTTTATTGCAAGGGGGATGCAGTATAAAAGTAGGGAAGTCTTGCTTCAACTGTACAGGGCGTTGGTGAGACCACACCTGGAGTACTGCGTACAGTTTTGGTCTCCTTATCTAAGGAGGGATATACTTGCATTGAAGGCAGTTCAGAGAAGGTTCACTTGGTTGATTCCCGAGATGAAAGGATTGTTTTATGAAGAAAGGTTGAGCAGGTTGGGCCTATACTCATTGGAGTTTAAATGAATGAGAGATGATCTTAGTGAAACATAAAAGATTCTGAGGGGGCTTAACAGGGTAGATGCGAAGAGGATGTTTCCCCTCATGGGGGAAATCTAGAACTAGGGGCCATAGTTTTCAGAATAAGGGGTTGCTCATTTAAGATAGAAATGAGAAGAAATTTCGATTCTTGGTTGTGACTCCCCAGAGAGTTGTGGAGGTGAAGTCAGGGGAGTCAAAGGTTATGGGGAACAGGCTGGAAAGTGGAGTTTAGGCCAATATCAGATCAACCGTGATCTTATTGAATGGCGGAGCAGGCTCGAGGGGCCGAATGGCCTACACCTGCTCCTATTTATGTTCTTATGACTGAGTGGTTCGGTAGCACCACTACTGACCAAGCTGGCCGAGTACTCAAGGTCATAGCTGCCAGATTGGGCCTGCTAAATGAGATAAGATTCAGAAGAGATCTAGCAGCTCAAAACTGGTCATCCATGAAGCACAGTGGGCCATCAGCAGCAGAATTGTATTCCACCATAATCTGTAACTTCCTGGCCAGGTTTAGTCCCCACTCTACCTCAACCATCACGCCAGGGACCAAACTTGCTTCAATGAAGAATGTAGATGGGTATGCCAGGAGCAGCACCAGGCATACCTAATAATGAAGTGCCAACTTGGTGAAGCTACAACACAGGACTAGATACATGCTAAACAGTGGGAACAGCATGCTTTAGACAGAAAGCTCCGCAGTCCCATCATATCCAGTCGTAAATGGTGGTGGACAATTAAACTAAGAGGAGGAGGCTCCACGAATATCCTCATCCTCAATGATGGCAGAGCTCAGCGTGAGTAGAAAAGACAAGCCTGAAGAATTTACAATCATCTTCAGCCAGAAGTGCTGAGTGGATGATCCATCTCGGCCTCCTCCTGAGGTCCCCACCATCACAGAAGCCAGTCTTCAGCCAATTCGATTCCCTCCATGTGATATCAAGAATCAGCTGAGTGCACTGGATACAGCAAAGGCTATGGGCCCCGACCACATCCTGCTGAAGACTTGTGCTCCAGAACTGACTGCGCCTCTAGCCAAGCTGTTCCAATACAACTACAATACTAGCATCAATGTGGAAAATTGCCCAAGTAGGTTCTGTCCCCAAAACACAAAACAAATCCAAAATAACGCCTGATCAGGCTACTCTCAATCAACAAAGTGACGAGAGATAACTGGTTCTTCATTGTTCATTTGGGTTCTGCCAGGACCACTCGCCTAATCACATCCTTGATCCAAACATGGAAAAAGATCTGAATTCCAGAGTTGAGGAGAGAGTGACTGCCCTTGACGTCAAGGCAATATTTGATCAAGTGTGCTGTCAAGGAGCCCAAGTAAAATTGAAGTCAATGGGAATCAGAGGTTAACTCTCCACTGGCTAGAATCATACCTAGCACAAAGGAAGATGGTTGTGGTGGTTGGAGGCCAATCCCAGGACATCACTGCAGGAGTTCCTCAGGGCAGTGTCCTAGGCCCAACCATCTTCATCTGCTTCCTCAATGACCTTCCCCCATCACAAGGTCAGAAGTGGGAACGTTTGCTGATGATTAGTGTTCAGTTCCATTCACAACTCCAGATAATGAAGCATGCCCACATGCAGCAAGACCTGGATGACATTCCGGTTTGGGCTGACAAGTGCAAGTAACATTTACACCACCCAAGTGCCAGCCAATGATCATCTCCAAGAGAGAGATTCTAACCACCACTCCTTGACATTCAACAATATTGCCACTCTCGAATCCTCCACCATCAACATCCTGGGGATCACCATTGACCAGAAACTTAACTGGACCAGCCGCATAGATACTGTGGCTACAAGAGCAGGTCAGACGCTAGGTATTTTGCGGCGAGTCTCACACCTCCTGACTCCCCAAAGTCTCGTCACCATCTACAAGTCACAAGTCATGAGTGTGATGGAATACTCTCTCCTTGCCTGGATGAGTGCAACTCCAACACTCAAGATCAACATCGAGCACAAGGCAGCCCACTTGATTGGCACCCCATCCACCATCTAAAACATTCACTCCCTCCACCACTGGTGCACCATGGCTGCAGTATTCACCATCTATAAGATGCACTGCAGCAGCTCGCCAAGGCTTCTTCGAAAGCACCTCCCAAACCCACGACCTCTACCACCTTCTCATCATCATAGGCGGTCCCTTGTATTGAGGACGACTTGCTTCCATGCCAAAAAGGGATGAGTTCACAAGTGTTTTAAAGGACCCAATATTCCAGGTCCCGAAGTACATGTTGAAGGGTGGAAGATGCCTGTGCATGGATTTTTTATAACATGTGGCCATTGTACACAAGCTTGACAGAACTAGGTCTTGGTCCAGTGGCAAGGATTGACCAAGACGACTGGACATCAGCTTTGCTGCACGAATTGAGTGCACACACATATCGCAGTGTGGGCTGGCCTGTGCTGCCCCTGGGCCGTCGCCTCTTCTAGGCCCCGATCACGTCGCTCCACATTCACTCGCTGCTCCTGCTGCCCATACTCCTCCTGAACCTATCAGCTACTAGGAAATGTGTAGCAAGCACATGAGAACACAGTCACCTCGAAGTTCCCCTCCAAATCATACACCATCCTGACTTGGAAATATATCACCATTCCTTTATCATCACTGGATCAAAATCCTGGAACTCCCTTCCTAACAGCACTGTAGGAGTACCTTCACCACACAGACTAAAGTGGTTTAAGAATGCGACCTTCTCAAGGGCAATTAAGGATGGGAAATAAAATACTGTCCTTGTCAGCAATGCCCACATCCCATGAACAAATTTTTTTTAAAGTATAAATTACTCTCATCAAAGCCTCAGGCTGGTTATATTGTGAGATACATTTATAAACACAAGTTACTCTTTGTGCTTGTGAAAGCAAAGTAAATCAAAAAAGGTATGAAAAATCTACACAACAGGCAAAATATTTACTCCTCTGAAGCTCAAAAGGAATGTGAGAAAAGTTAACTGGTGGGAACAGCTGGTCAGGAGTGTACATGGCAACAGCAGAATGCACGGCATGTGATAGGAGCAGTTACATATATCTCCATTTTCATGGTGACAGGAACGGAAGTCTGTGTATCCATTACAAAGAATATTAACGTACAGAACATATGTACTGCAATTTCCAAATGGCAAAGTACATCTGGGGTACAAATCATCGATATTCATTTTAAAGCAGCAGTTTAAGTTTTTTTTTGATCTGATGCTCAGGCTAAATGTGTATGAAATGATTCCTACTAATTCAGCCAAAAATAAATGATATTTCATTTTTTAGGGGTGAAAGGGGAGGCACAGGAGGTCATAGTCAGCAATCTGCAGGGTGGGACTGTGCAGTGTTCAAATACTGCAAGGCCATGGAGAACAAGAATTTTGAATTTGGTCGATTAAGGGGAAGGGAGTCAATGGAGGTCAGTGGGGACAGTGATGAATGGAACAGTACAATATAGGATGCTGGTGATGGAATTTTGGATGAGCGGATGTTTGTGAAGGGTGAAGTTAGAGGGATTGACAAGGTGGGCATTGGAGATGTCAAGATCCGAAGTGGTGAGGTGTGGAGGAGATGGTGAAAATATGTCTATCTTGAACAGGCTATAGCATTTGAAGCTCAGCTCACAGAACACTGAAGTTGCACACTATTTCACTCCTGTGTTTAGCTTAGGACCTGTTCAAATCATTCGTTTGCAGCACCAAATGTTTCCCAACTAGGTAAATTCAATGAATTCAATGAGCAGCAATCAATTTTACAGCAAAATTTGTTCCAGAATTTGGATAAAGATCAACAGAGGAGGAATATTTTAATGTTGATAAGCTTCAATGCACGGCTAAATTTTAGAATCATGGAATGGTTACAACACAGGAGGCCATTCGGCCCGTCGAGCCCATGCTGGCTCTCTGCAAGAGCACTGTAGCTAGTCCCAATCGCCTGCCCTTTCCCTGTAGCCTTGCAATTTTTTTTCCTTCAGGTATTTATCCAATTCCCTTTTGAAAACCACAATTGAATCTGCCTCCACCACTCCTTCAGGCAGTGAATTCCAGATCCTAACTATTCGCTGCGTAAAAAAGTTTTTCCTCGTGTCACCTTTGGTACTTCTGCCAATCTCCTTAAAATCGGTGCCCTTCGGTTCTCGACCTGGTCGCCAATGTGAACAGTTTCTCTCTATCTAGACCCCTCATGATTTTCAATGCCTCTATCAAATCTCCTCTCAACCTTCTCTGCTCGGAGAACAACCCCAGCTTCTCCAGTCTATCCACATAACTGAAGTTCCTCATCCCTGGAACCATTCTGGTAAATCTTTTCTGCACTCTTACTAAGACATTCACATCCTATCTAAAGTGCTGTGCCCAGAATTGGACACAATAATCCAGTTGAGACCGAACCAGTGTTTTATAACGGATCATAACTTCTTTGCTTCTGTACTCTATACCTCCATTTATGAAGCCCAGGATCCCACATGTTTTCTCAACCTGCCCTGCCACCTTCAACGATTTGTGCACTTATACCCCCAGGACACACTGTTCATGCACCCATTAGTTTGTATTGCCTCTCCTCATTTCTTGCTACCAAAATGCATCACATTGCACTTTTCTGCGTTAAATTTCATCTGCCACGTGTCCGCCCATTCCAACAGCCTGTTTATGTCTTCTTGAAGTCTATCACTATCTTCCTCATTGTGCATTATACTTTCAAGTATACTCGCAAATTTTGAAATTGTTCCCTGTACACCCAAGTCTAAGTCATTAATAAATATCAAGAAAAGCAGTGGTCCTAGTACCGATCCCTGGGGAATACCACTGTATATCTTCTTCCAATCTGATAAACAACCAATCATCACTGCACTCTGCTTCGATAAGGTGCCACACAAGAGGTTATTAAACAAAATTAGGGCTCAAGGGATTGGGGGTAACATACTAGCATGGACTGAGGATTGGTCAGATAAAAAAGTGTAGGAATAAATGGGTCATTTTCGGGTTGGCAGGCTGTAATGGTATATGACCTTTATTACAAGAGGATTTGAGTATAACAGTAAAGACATCATATCACACCTGGAATATTGCATACAGTTTTGGTCTCCTTACCCAAGAAAGGACATACTTGCCATAGAGTCAACAAAGGTTCACCAGACTTATTCCTGGGATGGGGGGGTTGTCCTATGAGGAGAGATTGAGTAGAATAGTCCTATATTGTCTGGATGATTGAGAGGTGATCTTATTGAAACATACAAAATTCTTACAGGGCTTGACAGGGTAGATGCAGGGAGGATGATTTCTTTGGCAGGGGTCACAGTCCAGAATAAGGGGTTAGCCATTTTGGACTGAGATGAGGAGAAGCTTCTTCACAGAGGGTGGTAAATCTTTGTAATTTTCTTCCCCAGAGGGTTGTGGAGGCTGTGTCTGAGTATATATTCAAGACAGTGATTAATAGATTTTTGGATATTAAGGAAATCAAGGGATATGGGAATAGTGCAGGAAAGTGGTAGATCAGGCATGATCTTATTGAATGGCGGAGCAGGTTCGACCTACGCCTGCTCTTTGTTCTATGTTTGCTGCCACATAGCCAATTTCGTATCCATGCTGCCACTGTCCCTTTTATTCCATGGGCATCAACTTTGCTGGTTGATTATGTGGCACTTTGGAAGTCCATGTACACCACATCAACCACAATCCATCATCAACCCTCTGTTACTTCATCAAAAAACTCAATAGTTAAACACGATTTGCCTTTAACAAATCCGTGCTGGTTTCCCTAATTAATCCACACTTGTCCAAGTGACAGTTAACTTTGTCCCGGATTATCGTTTCGAAGCGCTTCCGAGCTAACACTACCAAGGTTTAAACTGACTGGCCAGGTTATCCTTCCATCCTTTTTTGAACAAGGGTGTATCATTTTAAATTCTCCAGTCATTGTGGAACCAACCAGGGAACATGCTATTTTAGATCTGGTAATGTGTAACAAGACAGGATTAATGAATGATCTCATAGTAAAGGATCCTCTAGGAAAGAGTGATCATAACATGATAAGCTAAATGTGAAATTCTGAGGGTGAGAAACTTGGGTCTGAAATGAGTGTCTTAAACCTAAAAAGAAGCAATTACAAAAGGTATGGTGACAGTTGGCTAAAATGGACTGGGAAAATAGATTAAAAGGTCAGATGGTAGATAAGCAGTGGCAGACATTGAAGGAGATATTTCATAATTCTGAAGAGATATATTCCATTAAGAAAGACTGAGAAGATTGAACCATCTGTGGCTAAGGAAGTCAAGGATAGTATTAAATTGAAAGAAAAGGCATACAATGTTGCAAAGATTAGTGATAGGCTAGAAGATTGGGAAAATTTTAGAAACCAACAAAATGACTAAAAAATAGAGATTGAGAGAAAACTAGCAAGAAATATAAAAACAGACATCATAGGCAGTCCCTCGGAATCGAGGAAGATTTGCTTCCACTCTTTAAAAAAATAATAAGTCCTTAGGTGGCTGAACAGTCCAATACGAGAACCACAGTCCCTGTCACAGGTGGGACAGATAGTCGTTGAGGGAAGGGGTGGATAGGATTGGTTTGCTGCATGCTCTTTCCGCTGCCTGTGCTTGATTTCTGCATGCTCTCGGTGATAGAAAATAGGTGCAGGAGTAGGCCATTCAGCCCTTCTAGCCTGCACCGCCATTCAATGAGTTCATGGCTGAACATGAAACTTCAGTACCCACTTCCTGCTTTCACGCCATACCCTTTGATCCCCCGAGTAGTAAGGACTTCATCTAACTCCCTTTTGAATATATTTAGTGAATTGGCCTCAACTACTTCCTGTGGTAGAGAATTCCACAGGTTCACCACTCTCTGGGTGAAGAAGTTTCTCCTTATCTCGGTCCTAAATGGCTTACCCCTTATCCTTAGACTGTGACCCCTGGTTCTGGACTTCCCCAACATTGGGAACATTCTTCCTGCATCCAACCTGTCCAAACCCGTCAGAATTTTAAACGTTTCTATGAGGTCCCCTCTCACTCTTCTGAACTCCAGTGAATACAAGCCCAGTTGATCCAGTCTTTCTTGATAGGTCAGTCCCACCATCCCGGGAATCAGTCTGGTGAATCTTCGCTGCACTCCCTCAATAGCAAGTATGTCCTTCCTCAAGTTAGGAGACCAAAACTGTACACAATACTCCAGGTGTGGCCTCACCAAGGCCCTGTACAACTGTAGCAACACCTCCCTGCCCCTGTACTCAAATCCCCTCGCTATGAAGGCCAACATGCCATTTGCTTTCTTAACCGCCTGCTGTACCTGCATGCTAACCTTCAATGACTGATGTACCATGACACCCAGGTCTCGTTGCACCTTCCCTTTTCCTAATCTGTCACCATTCAGATAATAGTCTGTCTCTCTGTTTTTACCACCAAAATGGATAACCTCACATTTATCCACATTATACTTCATCTGCCACGCACTTGCCCACTCACCTAACCTATCCAAGTCACTCTGTAGCCTCATAGCATCCTCCTCGCAGCTCACACTGCCACCCAACTTAGTGTCATCCGCAAATTTGGAGATACTACATTTAATCCCCTCGTCTAAATCATTAATGTACAATGTAAACAGCTGGGGCCCCAGCACAGAACCCTGCGGTACCCCACTAGTCACTGCCTGCCATTCCGAAAAGTACCCATTTACTCCTACTCTTTGCTTCCTGTCTGACAACCAGTTCTCAATCCACGTCAGCACACTACCCCCAATCCCATGTGCTTTAACTTTGCATATTAATCTCCTGTGTGGGACCTTGTCGAAAGCCTTCTGAAAGTCCAAATATACCACATCAACTGGTACTCCTTTGTCCACTTTATTGGAAACATCCTCAAAAAATTCCAGAAGATTTGTCAAGCATGATCTCCCTTTCACAAATCCATGCTGACTTGGACCTATCATGTCACCATTTTCCAAATGTGCTGCTATGACATCCTTAATAATTGATTCCATCATTTTACCCACTACTGAGGTCAGGCTGACCGGTCTATAATTCCCTGCTTTCTCTCTCCCTCCTTTTTTTAAAAAGTGGGGTTACATTGGCTACCCTCCACTCGATAGGAACTGATCCAGAGTTAATGGAATGTTGGAAAATGACTGTCAATGCATCCGCTATTTCCAAGGCCACCTCCTTAAGTACTCTGGGATGCAGTCCATCAGGCCCTGGGGATTTATCGGTCTCCAATCCCATCAATTTCCCCAACACAATTTCCCGACTAATAAAGATTTCCCTCAGTTCCTCCTCCTTAATAGACCCTCTGACCACTTTTATATCCGGAAGGTTGTTTGTGTCCTCCTTAGTGAATACTGAACCAAAGTACTTGTTCAATTGGTCTGCCATTTCTTTGTTCCCCGTTATGACTTCCCCTGATTCTGACTGCAGGGGACCTACGTTTGTCTTTACTAACCTTTTTCTCTTTACATACCTATAGAAACTTTTGCAATCCGCCTTAATGTTCCCTGCAAGCTTCTTCTCGTACTCCATTTTCCCTGCCCTAATCAAACCCTTTGTCCTCCTCTGCTGAGTTCTAAATTTCTCCCAGTCCCCAGGTTCGCTGCTATTTCTGGCCAATTTGTATGACATTTCCTTGGCTTTAATACTATCCCTGATTTCCCTAGATAGCCACGGTTGAGCCACCTTCCCTTTTTTATTTTTACGCCAGACAGGAATGTACAATTGTTGTAATTCATCCATGCGGTCTCTAAATGTCTGCCATTGCCCATCCACAGTCAACCCCTTAAGTATCATTAGCCAATCTATCTTAGCCAATTCATGCCTCATACCTTCAAAGTTACCCTTCTTTAAGTTCTGGACCATGGTCTCTGAATTAACTGTTTCATTCTCCATCCTAATGCAGAATTCCACCATATTATGGTCACTCTTCCCCAAGGGGCCTCGCACAATGAGATTGCTAATTAATCCTCTCTCATTACACAACACCCAGTCTAAGATGGCCTCCCCCCTAGTTGGTTCCTCGACATATTGGTCTAGAAAACCAACCCTTATGCATTCCAGGAAATCCTCCTCCACCGTATTGCTTCCAGTTTGGCTAGCCCAATCTATGTGCATATTAAAGTCACCCATTATAACTGCTGCACCTTTATTGCATGCACTCCTAATTTCCTGTTTGATGCCCTCCCCAACATCACTACTACTGTTTGGAGGTCTGTACACAACTCCCACTAACGATTTTTGCCCTTTAGTATTCTGCAGCTCTACCCATATAGATTCCACATCATCCAAGCTAATGTCTTTCCTAACTATTGCATTAATCTCCTCTTTAACCAGCAATGCTACCCCACCTCCTTTTCCTTTTATTCTATCCTTCCTGAATGTTGAATACCCCTGGATGTTGAGTTCCCAGCCCTGATCATCCTGGAGCCACGTCTCCGTAATCCCAATCACATCATATTTGTTAACATCTATTTGCACAGTTAATTCATCCACCTTATTGCGGATACTCCTTGCATTAAGACACAAAGCCTTCAGGCTTGCTTTTTTAACACCCTTTGTCCTTTTAGAATTTTGCTGTACAGTGGCCCTTTTTGTTCTTTGCCTTGGGTTTCTCTGCCCTTCACTTTTCCTCATCTCCTTTCTGTCTTTTGCTTTTGCCTCATTTTTGTCTCCCTCTGTCTCCCTGTATAGGTTCCCATCCCCCTGCAATATTAGTTTAACTCCTCCCCAACAGCACTAGCAAACACTCCCCCTAGGACATTGATTCCGGACCTGCCCAGGTGCAGACCGTCCGGTTTGTACTGGTCCCACCTCCCCCAGAACCGGTTCCAATGCCCCAAGAATTTGAATCCCTCCCTGCTGCACCACTGCTCAAGCCATGTATTCATCTGCGCTATCCTGCGATTCCTACTCTGACTAGCACGTGGCACTGGTAGCTCTTACTGAATGCCAGAGCAGGCACCGGGGGCTGTATAAGTACACAAGAATATAAGAAATAGGAGCATGATTGGCCCTACGGCCCCTTGAGCTTGCTTTGCCATTCAATATCATGGCTGATCATCGACCTCAACTCCACTTTCCCGCCCGATCTCCATATGCTTCTATTCCTAGACTCCAAAAATCTCTGTCTCAGCCTTAAGTATATTCAGAGACTCGGCATCCACAGCCCTCTGGGGCAGAGAATTCCAATGATTCTCAACCCACAGTGAAGAAATTCCTCCTCATCTGTCTTTTAAAATGGCCTACCCCTTATCCTGAGTCTGTGCCCTCTAGTTCTCGACAATCCAGCCAGGGAAAACCTCTCAGCATCTACCCCTTCATAATCTTGTATGTTTTAATGAGATCACCCCTCATTCTTCTAAACGCCAGAGTATAGGCCCATTCTACACAATATCTCATCCTAGCAAATCGATCTAGTCAACCTCCGTTACACTGCCTCCAAGACAAGTATATCCTTCCTTAGATAAGGAGACCAAAACAGTGCTCCAGCTGTGGTCTCACCAAGCCCCTGTACAATTGTAGCAAGACTTCCTTACTCTTGTACTCCAATCCCCTTGTAATAAAGGACAGCATGCCATTTGCCTTCCTTATTGCTTGCTGTACCTGCATGCTAGGTTTCTGTGTTTCTTGCACGAAGTCACCCAAATCTCTAAACACCAACATTTAAAAGATATTGTTTTTCTATTCTTCCTACCAAAGTGAATAACCTCATATTTTCCTACATTATACTCCATCCGCCACCTTACTGCCCACTCATTTAGTTTATCTATATCTCTTTGCAGACGCTGTGTGTTCTCATAGATTTACTGTCCCACCTAGCTTTGTATCGTCAGCAAACTTGGATACATTACACTTGGTCCCTTCATCTAGGTCATTAATATAGATTGTAAATAGCTGAGGCCCCAGCACCTATTCTTATGGCACCCCACTAGTTACAGCCTGCCATCCTGAAAAAGAACCGCTTACCCTATTCTCTGTTTTCTGTCTGTTAAGCAATCCACTATCCATGCTAATACATTACCTCCAATCTAATGAGCCATTATCTAGTGTAATAACCTTTTATGTGACACCTTATCGAATGCCTTTTGGAAATCCAAATATACTACATCCACTGGTTCCCCTTTAACTACCCTGTAAGTTACATCATAAAACTAAAAATTTGTCAAACACTATTTCCCTTTCACAAAACCATGTTGACTCTGCTTAATCATGTTATGATTATTCAAGTGCCCCGATACCACTTTCTTAACAATGGATTCCAGCATTTTCCCAACAACTGATGTCAGGCTCACTGGTCTGTAATTCCCCTTTTCCCCCTCCCTCCTTTCTTGAATTTGCTACATTTGCTACCTTCCAATCTGCTGGGACCATTCCAGAATCTAGGGAATTTTGAAAGATCAAAAGCAATGCATCCACTATCTTTGCAGCCACCTCTTTCAGAACCCTAAGATGTAGGCAGTCAGGTCCAGGGGATTTGTCGGCTTTAAGTCCCATTAATTTGTCTAGTACTTTTTCTAGACTTATATTAATTATACTAAATTCCTCACCCTCATTAGACCGCTGGTTCCCCACCATTTTAGGTATGCTTTTTGCGTCTTCTACTGTGAAGACAGATACAAAATATTTGTTTAACGTTTCTGCCATTTCCTTATTCACCATAATAATTTCTCCTGCCTCAGTCTCTCATCCTTTGCTTTCTGAAACACTCCCAATCTTCAGGCTTACTACTATTCTTCACATTATATGCTTCTTTCAATCTAATGCTATCCTTAACTTCTTTAGATCGCCATGGATGGATCACTTTTCCTGTGGAGTTTTTGTTTCTCAATGGAATGCATTTTTGTGCGGAATTATGAAATATTTCTTTAAATGCTAGCCACTGCTCATCTATTGCCATACCTTTTAATCTATTTTTCCAATCTACCTTAGCCAACTCGTTCTTCGTACCTATGTAATTGGCTTTAAATTTAAGACTAGTTTCGGGCTTAGGGAAGTCACTCAAACATAGGACACAGGCAGCTGAGTTTTGGATGACCTCAAGTTTACGTAGGGTAGAATGTGAGAGGCCAGCCAGGAGTGCGTTGGAGTAGTGAAGTCTAGAGGTAACAAAGGCATGGATGAGGATTCCAGCAGAAGATGAGCTGAGGTAGGGACGGAGATGGGCAATGTTACGGAAGTGGAAATAGGCGGTTTTAGTTTATGCTGTGCATACGTGGTCAGAAGCTCATTTCAGAGTCAAATATGACACAGTCTGGTTCGGCCTCAGATAGATGCTAGGGAGAGTGATGGAGTCGGTGGCAAGAGAACGCAGTTCATTGCGGGGACCAAAGACAATGGCTTCAGTCTTACCAATATTTAATTGGAGAAAATTTCTCGTCATCCAGTAGTGGATGTCGGACAAGCAGTCTGACAATTTAGACTGTGGAGGGGTTGACAGAAGTGGCGGCGAGTTAGAGCTGGGTGTCATCAGCATACATGTGGAAACTGACGGTGTGTTTTTGGATGATGATGCCAAGGGGCAGCATATAGATGAGAAATAGGAGGGGGCCAAGGATAGATCCCTGGGGGACACCAGAGGTAATGATGCGGGAGTGAGAAGAGAAGCCATTGCAGGTGATTTTCTGGCTACAATTAGATAGATAAGAATGGAACCAGGCGAGTGCAATCCTATCCAGCTGGACGATGGAGGAGAGGAATTGGAGGAGGATGCAGTGGTCAACTGTGCCAAAGGCTGCAGACAGATCCAGGAGGACGAGGAGGGATAGCTTACCTTTATCACAATCATAAAGGATGTCATTTGTGACTTTTGACGCGAGCCATTTTGGTACTGTGGCAGGGGTGGAAACCGGATTGAAGGGATTCAAACATGGAATTCTGGGAAAGATGGGCACGGATTTGGGAGGCAACACGTTCAAGGACTTTGGAAAAGAAAGAGGTTGGAGATGGGGTGGTAGCTTGCAAGCACAGTGGGGTCAAAGGTTGTTTTTTTGAGAAGAGGATGATGGCAGAGAACTGTTAATGTCAGCTAACATTGGAGTCAGAAAAGAAAGTTGTGTGGTCAGCAGTTTATTGGGAATAGGGTCAAGGGAGCAGGAAGTGGGTCTCATGGACAAGATGAGCATGGAGAGGTCAAGAGGGGAGATCAGAGAGAAACTGGAGAAAGATACGATTTTGGGGCTAGGGCATGGGGGAACTTGAGGAAGTTTTGCCCGGTGGGCTAGAGGAAGGAAGGGAAGGGAAGGGAAGGGAAGTGGCAGAGGCAGCTGAACAGATGGTCTGAATCTTAAAGACAAAGAAGTCCATGAGCTTCTCGCACTTGTTGGAGGTTAATGTGTTGGAGACAGGGAGACGGTGGCTGCAGAAAGTCATGGTAAATGGAGGGTCAATAGCTGGACAATTGGGAGTTGATAAGTGCAGATGTAAGAGTCGGGAGAAAGTTTTTTCCCAGGGGCAGACGCAGAAGGAAGTAGGGTTGGGGAAAGCAGGTAGAGAGCGTTACAAGGAAATGGTCAGAGATGGCCTTATCTGCGACTGATACGGTAGGAATTGCGAAGCCACGACAGAGGGTGGCCGTGAATATAGGTTGGAGATTTCACATGGAGGGAGAGATTAAGGGAGGATAGGAGGGTAGTGAATTCAGAGAGAGAGAGAGAGAGAGAGAGAGAGAGAGAGAGAGAGAGAGAGAGAGAGAGAGAGAGAGAGAGAGAGAGAGAGAGAGAGAGAGAGAAAGCATGATGAATTGAGATGGAGGTTGAAATCTCAACTGAGAAGTCGCTCGGTGCAGATACGGAGGCTGAGGGAGGAAAGCAATGAAGATATCTCGATAAATGTTTTTATTGTACTTGGCTGTGCAGTAGAGAACGAGAATTTTAAATGAGAGGCGAGAGGGGTGGAATAAGGGGAAATGTTCAAAGGAGGAGAAAGTGCCGGAGGAGTCGGGGGACAGACCAAGGTGTGATTTGGTGATGAGAGCCACACCGCCACGGCGGTCTGGGCGGGGCATGTGGTGGAAGGTATAGCCGGATGGGAAGGCTTCATTTAAAGGCAAGGTGTCATCACCCCTCAGCCAAGTTTCCGACAGGACCATGATGTCGATGCAATCATCCACGATAAGCTCATGGATGGCAAGGGCCTTGTTTGCAAGCGAACGGACATTCTGCAAGGAAATGCGGAGAGGATCGATGGTGGCTGATCCACTGCCAGCATCCACAGGGTCAGCGCTTGGAGGGGGGGGGGGGGGGGGGGGAGTTGAACGGGTAGGAGATTGGCAAGGTTAGCCCACCCCCATGGGCAAACTCAGCGGCAAGGTCAATGAGAGTGTAGGATAGGATAGTTGGGGTTGCTATTCGTGAGGAGACAGCAACGAGTGTCATGGTGGGCCCTTCGGAGGATGCCAAGAGAGGCAGAGAGGGAAGCTGTAGGCTTATCTAAAAGGGATCAAGCCTGGGCGGTGGCAGGAGAGTAGGAAGTTCGAAGAGTAATGGTAGGGATTTGGGAGAGCAGGGTATCCGAGAGAGGAGAGATGAAAGGCGGCATGATGACAGGAGACCCCGGTCAGGGAAGGAGAGAGTGTAAAGGAAAAGGGGGAGAAAGAAGTGGAAATATAAGTGGTAGACTCGGGTCCAAAGTGGCAGCCAAATGCGCACGTGAATGGACACACGGAAAAACTCAAGTTACATAGGCCTGGTTATGTAGCAATTATAGGGATGCATACTTCCTGGTAGTAACAGGGAATAGGTTGGTGACAATACTAAGGAGTCCAGAATTAATGTTGGAGGTCACGTGGAGGGCAAAATTTGACATCGGTAGGATGAAGCAGGTTTGGAGCATCAAAGAACTGTTGTCCAAGTTCAGAGACAGATGTAGCAGGCAAGAAAAGTCCAGAAGCTACTTGAAGGGTAGCGAATTGAACGATGAAGGTTATTGCCGTGGTAATGAGAGTTTGTTTCGGTGCAGGAAGATGATGGCGAAGTTGGAGGTCACCGTAGATCATAAGCAGCAGAGAAAATGTAAAACCACACAAGCCAGTGGAAAAACCAGTAGAACGAGTCACCCAACTCAAAGATTCAAAATACCCTGGTGGCTGAGTTTCAAAAGCAAAGTATGAGTGTGTGTGCACATAAGGATATTAGGGAACATTGTAAATTACCTGCCACTTCACATGACTTCAGAAATATAAAAAATATATATGACATAG